>NC_085865.1:43618693-43638693 GCF_034702125.1 Engraulis encrasicolus
GAGAGAGAGAGAGAGAGAGAGAAGACTGCATAAATCCATACAGGAAAAATACAAAATTGCTTGATGCTGAGATGCTGTTTACGAGCTGTCTCGGTGCGTGCTAGTGCTGCGATGATTGCGGCATGTCTACAATGATCCCACTTACCATATTGAATTATCAGGCTGGACGTGAACACCCTTCCCTCCTCTCCTCCTCCTCCTCCCCTCCTCTTCCTCTTCCTCTTCCTCTCCTCCCCTTCGTTCGGCCGCCCGCTCTCCTCCACCACATCAAATCTGATTAAATACATTTGTTAAAAGATGTAATGATCGCCTAACCATACTTTCACTCACAGTCCATTCATTACGCCGCACTAAAAATGCCATCATACACTTCTTGGTTGGGGAGGGAAAAGGTTATGCAGATTGATAGAATTAATTGCATCGCCAGTGTGGAAATGACAGCCGGAGCACAATTAGATTTCCAGCATGTGACATTCCCAGTGTCTGTTAGCGGGATAGCGTTTTAATTTGTAACCCCAACATGATAATATGTCGGCGGCGGGAGCAGAGGGCCAGCAAATATTGTTGATATTGATTAAAAGGTCCTCGTCCTCAAATGGATCATGCGCCATGCCATCCATCTGACCGATGACAATTTGAAGCCTCTGCTTGCTGTAGCTGCGGCTGCTGCTGCTGCTGCTGCTGCTGCTGCTGCGTGTGGCATATCCTGACTAAAATAATTACCGCCGATTGAGGGTTGGGTTGGGTCTTTTTTTTGCATTTTTAGATGTTATGAAATTGAATTTTAAAAGGCATGGGGCAGGGCTGGTAGCTGCCTTTATCATGATAGAGATGCATTTAATATCAGTCAGCCAATAGGCTACACTGGGGAACTGTGAAGACCTTTGATGATCGTGTGCAATTGCATTGCTGATGCGATCTGGCCATGTGTCTTGCTGCAAAATGTAGGAATGCGATGGGGGTTAACTAAGATATATTGAATTTTATTGGTGATAGCTGTACACACCAAAAACATCGAACAAGAAGACCACCTTTTAACTCCTTGCTCACTGGGAGTCGCCCAAGAAGCTCTGTTACTGGTTGGCTGTTTCCCTGCTTGTATGCACAGCTACTCTACCATTCAAGAACCTGCATGTCTGTTAGCAAGCGTCCATTGGAATTGACACGGGGCTTCAGCAAGGCGTGCTATGAAAGGTATTTTAGTTAGACAAGGTGTCCATCACCATCATCATGATGTCAAAATTGTGAGTGTGTACATGTACCGTCCAGGTCTTTTGTTTTACTCAGGCTCCAAAAAACCCAACCTCTGGCCATCAACGCCCTCCCACCACCTTCATTTCCTGTCAAAAATGCAGAGCATCTTCAAGATGATTTCTCCACGAGTCCAAACTCCCTCGACGTCTCAGCCACACACCGCTAAGATGAAGCCAAAGATCAGTCCATTTGCAATATCTATAGAAACGTGTGAAAATGTATTTAATACGTTTTTAATAGAATCTCTTTAAAATACACTGAGGTGGTGGTGGTGGTGGTGGTCAGATGGACATTTTAGAGAGAAGTGTGAAGTAGTAATATCCAATCACAACCTGGGCTGAAGGTCAGGGTTCATGATTTTCATCTCCACACCATTTCCAAGCAATCACAACCCTGCGCTGTCATAAGACTGTGCAAATAACGTGGCGGCCTCCTCTCATTCCTCCCAAAAAAAAAGAAAGAAAGAAAGAAAGAAAGGAGAAAAAAACGAAATGAGAGAAAGAAAACCCTGTGTTCTGCGGGATAAAAAGTGTTCAAATTACAAATGGAAGGGGGAGAGGAGAAGAAAGGAGAGGAGGGGAGGGGGAGAAAGGGAGTAAAAAGAAATAACGGCAATTTACACTCATTTTCACCTTTTTGTTGTGAGTGTTGCTCAGGTCCCGGATTGGTGCAAGCTTTGAGGGGTGAGTGTTCTCTCCCTGGGGGGGTGGTGGTGGTGGTGTGTGTGTGTGTGTGTGTGTGTGTGTGTGTGTGTGTGTGTGTGTGTGTGTGTGTGTGTGTGCGTGTGTGTGTGCGTGTGCGTGTGTGCATGTGTGTGTGTGTGTGTGTGTGTGTAAGAGAGAGAGAGAGAGAGAGAGAGAGAGAGAGAGAGAGGCCCCTGTGTGTGTGCGGTCAGTGTGTGTGTGTGTGCGCGCACGCGTGTGTGCATGTGTATTGTATGTGTGTGCATGAGGGTGCAGACAGGCAGACAGACAGGCAGACAGGCAGGCAGGCGGGCAGACTGGCAGGACAATGGGCAGAGGGGCCTCTCAGCGGGACCCAGTGTACCACACCTGCAGAGAGAATAAATAACACACTCCTTCACTTCCCTTCCCTCCGTCCCTTCAGATGAAGCTGCTACTCGCCACCGCTGCCTGCCCAGAACTCATCACCTTTGTCTGAGAAATAAGGAGGTCTTGGGGTGGGAGGTGCGGGTGGATGGATGGATGGATGGAGGTGGAGGTTGTGTGTGTGTGTGTGTGTGTGTGTGTGTGTGTGTGTGTGTGTGTGTGTGTGTGTGTGTGTGTGTGTGTGTGTGTGTGTGTGTGTGTGTGTGTGTGTGTGTGTGTGTGTGTGTGTGTGTGGTGTTGGGGGAGGGGGGGTGTGGAGGTTGTGTGTGTGTGTGTGTTGGGGGGGGTGCCTGTGTTTGAGAGAGAGGGTAAGGAAAATAGAACTTGCTTTTTATGTGAGGTGAAGGAAATATTCCAGACGTCACATGGATGTGCTATACAATAACCTTTGTGCGTGTGTGTGTGTGTGTGACAGTGTGTGTGCATGTGAGAGTGTGAATGCATGTGTTGTATACATGCATATTTAATGTGGGGTTGTTGATACATTTACCTCACATGCATACACTTTGACAAGCATAGCCACTATAAGCTACAAAAATAAAGCCCACATTAAACATCATTTGCAAAGGTTTGCCTTGGCTGAAGGGGTTAAGTCATACAGTACACACACACATGGCAACGAAGGAGGATTTAATATCGATAAACGTAGGGTTTTATCGTCGCGCTTTAAAAAAAAAATCAAGTTGATGTGCAAGCTCTCCCAGAGGCCTAGTTGGCTGCCGATTGAGAGAGAGATAGGAGCTCATGAATTCATGTAAGAATCCATCTCTGCCGATTATCACACGGCGCAGCACACAGTCAGAGGGGCCGGGCTCCCCTTTTTTTTATGTGCGCAGAGACAGTCAATTAAAATTTGAGACCGGCTAAAGAGAAGTGATTATGTGCTGACCTTTCCCAGTGCATTAAAAAGTCCAGCGTTGCAGTGGGAGAAGAGACTAACTGTGGGCAGAGCATCCACAGAGGCATATAGGCTGAGGCAGAGCCCTCCTCTCCCTGCCTCCTCCCTTCCTCTTCTCCCTGCCACCTCTCCTCTCCCTCGCCTCCATCCCTCGCCTCCTCTTCTCCCTGCCTCCTCTCCTCTCCTCTCTCTCGCCTCCTCTTCTCCCTGCCTCCTCTCCTCTCCTCTCTCTCGCCTCCATCCCTCGCCTCCTCTTCTCCCTGCCTCCTCTCCTCTCCTCTCTCTCGCCTCCATCCCTCGCCTCCTCTCCTCTACATGCCTCCTTTCCATCCCTACTGCCTCTCCTCTCCCTGCCTTTCCTCTCCCTGCCTCCTCTCCCTGCCTCTACTCCATTCCTGCCTCTTTTCCTCATTCCCTGCCTCCTCTTCATCCATTCCTGCATCCTCTCCTCTTCCTGCCTCTACTCCATCCCTGCCTCCTCTCCATCTCCCTCGCCTCTTCTCCATCCATGCCTCCTCTCCCTCCCTCGCCTCCTCTCCATCTCCCTCGCCTCCTCTCCCTCCCTCGCCTCCTCTTCATCCATGCCTCCTCTCCCTCGCCTCCTCTCCATCTCCCTCGCCTCTTCTCCATCCATGCCTCCTCTCCCTCCCTCGCCTCCTCTTCATCCCTGCCTCCTCTCCTCTCCTCCATCCCTGCCTCCTCTCCCTCCCTCGCCTCCTCTCCTCTCCTCCATCCTCGCCTCCTCTTCATCCCTGTCTCCTCTCCCTACCTCCTCTCCCTGTCTGTCTGCCTGTACCTGGATGTGATGTGTCTCTTCTCCTCAGCCAAATGTATTCACATGAATAAAACCCCACCTCCCTCCCTACCTCCCTCCCTCCCTCCTGGGCAATGGCGGCTCCCTGTCGGCCGGATCACAGATTAATACATCAAACCAAACGGGGCTCTGGCTCTGGCTCTGGCTCTGGCTCTGGCTCTGGCCAGCCAGCATGGCTAAATTTATGGCACAACTGCATTTCTGATCAACCCTAAAAAAGAGAGACAAGGAAACAGTGAGAGAAAGGATATTGAGAGAGAAAGGGATTGAGAGAGAGATAGAGAGAGAGAGAGAGAGAGAGAGAGAGAGAGAGAGACACACAGAGAGAGAGAGAATGGGAGAATGGGAGAATAGGAGGCAGAAAGGACAGACAAACAGTGGTACAATAGTAATAGAAACCTTTTCAAGGTTGAAACTGTTCTTAGGCTTTGTTAATTTACATTAGAGGAAGGGAAATACATTAGAGCGAGGGCACTGGAAGTGGACGAGTGTAGATGAGTCACAAAGACGGAAAGAGATAGAGCAAGTGAAAAAGAGACAAGAAAGAAATAGAGAAGAAAGAATGAATACAGAAGAGAGAATGCAGGATGAATACAAGGGAAGCAGACAGGCTGATATTGTGATTGAAAGTGAGACTGTCAGGGATAGACAGACAGAGGGAATGAGATGGAGGGAAAGAGACAGTGCTAGTAAGAGTGGCATAACAAAGATGTGGAGAGGAAGGTGGAGGGAGGGAGGGAGGGAGAGTGGGCGAATGAGTGAGAAAGTGAGAGGGGGGCACAGAAAAAATGAATGAGGGAGGGAGAGAGGGAGAGAGAGAGAGAGAGAGAGAGAGAGAGAGAGAGAGAGAGAGAGAGAGAGAGAGAGAGAGAGAGAGAGAGAGTGAAGTGGAGAGAGCTACTCAGAGAGACTAAATTACAGTGAAGCTTTAATTCCATCTTAAGCCTTTTTGGCTGGGGCTGCACCTCTGGGAGATTAATGTGTTAAGCCCCAGGTCTGTCTCTTTTGTTTTGGGCCTGTCTTTAGATTAGCTCATCTCCGCTGAGTGCTGTTCTGACAAGATTTGCACAATGCTGCCCACCACACCACATCCCCCTCGAAACACGAAACACACCCAGCACACTCACACTCAACACTCGCCCCCTGCCTGCCGTGCCTCCCTCCCTTCCAAACCTCCTCTGGATGGTACGTAGGCTGGGGGCATTTTACATCTGCGCCTGGGTCAGATGCAAAACAGTGTACTCGCATCACACACGCACGCACGTTCACAAACACATACACACACACACACACACACACACACACACACACACACACACACACACACACACACACACACACACACACACACACACACACACACACACACACACACACACACACACACACGCACCCCCCCCCCCCACACACACACACACACACACACAGACCATATCGAAACTGACACGCTCATGCACATACAGTAGCTACATATACGCACACATACAAACACACATACAAACGCACTTTAACCTCAGAACGTATTAAAAACCAGCTGAGATGAAGCTATATGGATCAGCTAATGCTGTTTTCTTTTTAACCATCACCTCATCATCACCAACTCCAGTGCCAATAACAGCACCTCTTTTCATTCTGCTCTTCCCTTCTCCCTTCTCCCTCCTCCTCCTCCTCCTCCTCCCTTCCGACTGCTGATTGGGTTCATGTCATTTCAAAATTGAGTGATCAAGGATTTGTTTTATTAATTATTGAGGGTGTGTGAGAGGGATCAGTGGGGATCTAGTGATGAATGAGGCGTAATACTCGGTGGCGGCGGCGGCACACGTGATAAGTAGAGGACACCGCCGGGTACGCTAGAAGGACACGCTGCACTTTGACCTACACCAAAAGAAAGAAAAAAAATTGTAAAGCTGGTCATTTTCTTAAGTGACTTTTATCTCCAACGACCATATGTGTTCTCTTATTCAGAGAGCGAGAGAGAGAGAAACATAATTACATTTGGTCATTAAAGTGGGAGAAAAAAAATATGAAGAAGGTATTAGTTCTTCTCACCTGACATCATTCGGTGAAGCATTCAGTTGATCCTCAGTACTCACCTACTTGCTATCTGGAGAGGGACCAACATACATGAGGATATGTCAACACCTAATCCCCAGTGATTGGCTATTTAATTTCATAATCCTCTTGTAAATAGGAGAGCGACTGGCGGTGGGCCTGGCCATGATCCTGGGTCCCTGAGAGACACATGCTGAGAGGAGAAGATGAGGAGAGCAAAAGCTGTGCCAGTGTTATCCAGGGGACGTCCAGAACAAAGAAGATAATAATGTGTTTTGTCACATTTACTATATTTCCAGGAACAAAGAACAGAAATAAGACATGGCATGTGTGTGTGTGTGTGTGTTTGTGTGTTTGTGTGTGTGTGCACAGTATGAATAGTAGAATGTGTATGTATTATGCAATATGTGGGCAGGCATGGGGGCAGGGGTTTGAGTCCGACATGGGTCCTTTGCCAGCCCCAGCCCTGCCCCATCTCTCTCTCTCCCCACCTCTCTTCCTGTCATACTCTCGTCTTTCCTATCAGTAGTAAAAAAAAAAAAGCAAAATAGCTCTTTAAAAAAGGAATGCAGACCTATCCAACTTGAGACAGCAGGTTGCAGGCAAGCGTTGAATTCGGAGTAGGAGGATTCGCTGTTGAGGACGATGTGGTACAGCAGAGCAGAGCAGAGTTGGCCGGGTTATGCGTCATTCTGTATGTAGACCAGGGATGTCAAACTCAGGCCCGGAGGCCAAATTTGGCCCATGAGGTCAGTTTATTCACATACACCATTAACTCATTGGCTGCCAGCCATTTTCATAAAAGAGTACCTCGGAGTGCCAGCCATTTTTCAGCATTTTGGGTGTTTTTTGGAGGCTCACAGAAAATTGAGTTCTGTGTCTATGTCAACACCATACCTATCAAAACACAGATTAGACGCTCATCTGTCATCAGAAAAAAACGGTGTCTCTCTACCCCTTTCCGTTCTTTCATAATCATCTGTTGAAATTAAGTGGAATTCGCCAAAATGCTGCTTTCTAGCCAAAAAGCTGAGAAAACGCCATTTGAAGTAGAACTATAACTGCAAACGTTTTTGCCCGTAATGGCATCGTCCTAACAACTCCAAACCTATCAGCTGCTATTACACAGTCTTCTGTCATCTGTAGCCTGAACAAAAAGATCATTTGTATGACCTTTTCAACCTAATATACTGAAATATAACGGGGGGACTCGAAAAACAAGGGTGTTTTGGTTTAGTTGCTGGCGCGCAGCATGGATCATGACAGCAGTTGCCCCTAACTCCGGTAACTCCCTACCTCTCCCTCTCCCTCTCTCTCTCCCCTCGTTGGAGAACGAATCACAGCTGGTTTATTTCCTCCAGAAATAGTACCGTGTTGTGTCTTGTGGGGAGGGAGGCAGGTAGGCAGGCAGCACCGCTTAGCGTAGCTTACTGCAGCTTCTTTGGCAGAGCGGACAATTTGCAGATTGATGATTACTGTCATCATGGTTCTGCTATAGTGATCTTGTCATATATTGTTCAATGAATTTTCTTTTGATAAAGTACTGATCACACATCCAACATTTCACAAGCCGGTTGGAGTGGTGAATGCTAGCTGGTCTGAGGCTAAGTGCAATGCTTTCTAATGTGAGCTGAATGCATCTGACCAGACACAAAGGCTACTCTGTTCCAAGAATCTGCAACCCCCCTGTCTTTTTTGATGATACAGTAAGCTGATCATACTATACAGATCCATAAAAATAACTGTGGATTGAGTAAAAAATAGTTGACTTACCAAGGCTCCTTTATTTAGGCTTAGTTGTAAGTTGTTAGCGATTTCGTGCTAGCTAGCTAGCGTAGCAAACTTTATACCCAAGTTACCTCAGTTGGGACACATCACCACTAGTCCCGTGCATTCTCCTGTTAGATGATATTTTGTAAGCAACATCCTGATGTTGTGTAGGCTGATCACATTATCCAAAATGAAAGGTTGTCACACAGATCATCTCATGGTGTATTTTGGGCAAGTTAGCTACAATGCCTTCTAGCTAGATAGCAACAGGGGATTGTATTTTGGTCATGAGAGGAAGGTTTTTTTTGGCCAGGCTCTGACACTAAAATCAGTAGCCTACCTGTGTTAAAATCAGAGGGCAAGAAAGTAGACTACTGTCACAGGTGCTTTACTTTCAAAAATGATTTTGCTATGCTACTTTTGAGATTATATTAGAATTCGAGACGATTCGTCGAATGAATTGGTGAGAGGGGACCATTCGAACAAAACGTTGGACCATTCGTAGAAGGCATGGGGCGTTTCGTGCAGTACCTGAGGATTTTTCGTCGAAGACCTAAGGACGTTACGTTCAATCCATGCAGACCTTTCGTGTAACTGGGCAGATGTTTAGTTTAGTCTGCCTATTTTATTAGCCTATTATTTTTTTTATATTTTATCAAACTTGTGTGCCTACCACCACAATGCAATGAAAACAAAAATCGAACCATGTAGAAAGTGCGTGCGTCTCTATTTTTTTAAATTAATTATTAATTTTAGTTCAGGCTGCTTTTTTTATCATTAGGCCTATTTTATAGCCTATTTTATATATACTATATTGTAACGGACTGCCTCTGCCTCCTCCGGAGTGAGATAACAGCGTTACCCCCTGTGAACTACACGCGCAGCCTATAAAATGGAGTTAATTTCAAATGGCGGGTGAGACTGTCAGGAAGCAACAAGCCGAGAGAGCAAGAGAGAGGGAACCATGAAGTGTGCGCCGAGAAGATCACCATTCGCAAGAATCGCTAAAGCCAGACATTGATGTGAGCTGTTCCAAATTGAGAGGGTTTTGCAAAAGTGCACTACTAAACGTAAGAAAAGATATTCGTTGTGTTGATATGAATTATTTCTAGTGTGTTGGTCACTGATTTTTATTCATTTTTGGAAAGGTAGGCAGTCTTGCTGCCTGGCTGGCGCCCATCTCATAACTACAGTCGTTTGCACCACTACAATATCAACGAAATGTTTTAAAATGTACGACATCAATTTAAAGGTAGGCCTAAGGGATAATGTATTGTCCACACATGAATAAGAAAATGTTTCCCTACGGGGCGAATAACACCCCCGACGCCGAAGGCGGAGTGCTGTTATCTCTGAAGGGAAATGTATTTTCCGTAGTCACGTGTGGACAATACATTATCCCGCTTATCCCGCCCTTACCAACATTATAAAGCATACATAGTTAACCATAGTTTATAGCGTGCGCAAAGAAAGATAGTTCGTGGAACGCTCATAATTTAAACAGGTTAACAAGCAACATGGTTTGGCTACTTTCTAACTTGTTACAGCCACATTGCGCTTCAAACTGTTTGCAGGCTGCCTCGTTCACCGCGCGATATCTACTAAACTCGGGTTCATAACATGATCATTTCTATCTAATCGGCACAGTATTCCAGAAAAAAGCATAGACAACCCAAACACTGATGTGCGCCCTGACCACCATCATTAGCCTATCGACCCTGATACAGGCAGAGCCTATCAAAGGGCGTTGAACACAATGGCTATGGACCTTTTCAGTAGGCTATGGTTGGGGAAGTAGGGCCTGCGTCGTGATTCACCGTTGGTGTTTGTATCAGCACACCAAAAGTTACCTCACTAACGTTAATGATGTTCTTTGCTGAGTAACCTAGCCAAATATATCCAGATAATCGTGAATTATGCAAAATAAAGTCTGCCAACATGTATTGCCATTCTAGGAGCGATAAGGAGAATGCCGCACAGGCGCGGAGAAAGGGTTCCTTTGACACAGAGAATGCTCTGTGTGGCTGCGCGCATGCAGTGTTTAGTTTGCAGGTTTCAGGCAAATAATGGTGATCGATACGCCCTAGGTCCATAAGACTAACAGTAAAACAGGGACAATGACAAAAGGGATGAATTGCTTGAGGAAATCAAAAGGGACAGAGCGAAGTTATGACAACAAATTGACGTGCACCATTATGCAAGGCTACATGTAGTTATGATGGGTTAACCACTCAGTTACCGTTGCATTCATAATATGTAGCCTATGATAAAGATGACTTCAGCGCAGGATATCAGAAATAAACAAGACAGCGCAGATGGCTTTTAATTTTTAACATGGCCACATTATGCGTCAATACGCCAATGCGTATTAGGCTATTTATCATGAAACCTCAAATCGGAAGTAGCCTTATCTTGTACCCAGCACTTTTCAAACCTTACTCGGGTTTATGGTAATTGTCCGGGCCAGCACTTTTGAAATCAAACGGACGCCCTTGCCTGCATGACATGTCATTTGCATGATAAGAGCACGGACGATCATGGACATACGATGGTACACACATAGCCACACACGCACACAACACGGTTCAGTTCAACGTTTATTGACCAGCAAGCGAGCAGCGCAGTACCAGCTGATTTGCTCTGGAATCTCGAAATGAAAACTGACTTTTCTTGGGAAAAGTGTTGCAAGAACATTGAACTCATTTAGTAGGCCTATCATTGTGCCAAGCGTGTGTCGCAATATTGTACTGGGGATATGTGTTGGGGAGGGCATTAACATTAGGCCTATGACAAAAACATTATCGGGGAGGATTGAGGATAAATCTTACACGTTTCCTTATTAATGGAAAATTAATTCCATGCTAATTCCAAGTATTCAAGAACCTAAACAATATGTAATTGCTCCACAGTTCAAGGGTTAGGCTATGGATATTGACACCTTTCCTCCGCGATCGCGGATAGCCCCCACCTTTGCGCTTCTCATCTGGCTCTCACGATATGGAACGGGAAGAGACAGTTCAAGACAAGCGGCATGACTGCAATTGTCAATACAGTAGCCTAAAAAACTGTTAACTGTTCAGCGGTGTGTAGTCAAATTATCACAGCGGTGGTAGATGATTTTATGAAGACCTGGAGGACAAAAACCAACAGACACAATTGCTGAGTGTGTATGCAGTATTTGTAACGAATGATTCTCCTGCCAGGATAGCGTTGGACTACAGAATAACCCATTTACATGTTGAATGTTGAGAGGAGGCATTTTGAAAAGTCGAAGACCTATTCACGAGGATATCATAGCTACCTTTCCTTGTCAATGTCCCATGCACTACAAAATATTCCAGAACCTCATCTGCGAAAGCTTTTTTTTAATGTGGTACACTTCAAGCTTCACAAAACCCACTGGTTAACAGCAGGTTTTACGCACACATTTCGAAGCGGTTAATCACAGATGCTGCTCTCTTCCTTGCTCTCCCTTGCACCCCAACGTACACTGGGTTTAATACACCCTGCAATACTGGCAAACTATTATTCAATTACCATTTCATTTGTTCATGCAAAGACGCGGCAGAGAGAGAACGCGCTCCTGTGCAGTGTTAACGTAGCGATTTAACGTCTAGACTACACCTAGACTACAAATATTTTCCTACGGGGCGAATAACACCCCCAATGCCGAAGGAGGAGGGCTGTTATTCCGCTTCGAAGGAAATATATTTTCCGTAGTCACGTGTGGACAATACATTATCCCGCTTATGCCGCCTTTACCAACATTAGAAAGCATACATAGTAAACCAGTGGTTTATAGTAACATGTTTATTGCCATTTTATAGCGTGCGCAAAGAAAGATAGTTCGTGGAACGCTCATAATTTAAAAAGAAAGAAAGGAGTAGCACACTGGAGCTGAATGCAGAATCAAAAACTGTATTAAACAAAGCCGAAAAAAGTAAATGAAACCGACAGACAGGGGACAAGCGTTTCGGTCAGCCCATCATCTTCCTTTTCTTCCTTTTCATGCTGCTCTTGGAATTACGCACCGAGCACGCTCAAGATATTACATTGGCGCGGACGCCACCCCACCATTACGCGCATAATTTTAAAAGGTTAACAAGCAACAGAGTTTGGCTACTTTCTAACTTGTTACAGCCACATTGCGCTTCAAACTGTTTGCAGGCTGCCTCGTTCACTGCGCGATATCTACTAAACTCGGGTTCATAACAGGATCATTTAGAAATGAACTATCTGATCTGCGACAGTATTCCAGGCTACTTCACCCTTAAGGAAACTATCAAGGAACTCTTGATACACTTGTTACTCACATACTAGTGTTAATAAAATATGTCACGACAGCGGCCGGCGGACAGTGACAGTTTGCTGTCTTGAAATAACAACATTCGGACAATAGTGTAGATGTCACAGGTCGGGGGCGCACAGTTTTTGAAGTGACGCCCCCGTTTAAACCCAACTCTACTCTGAGGAATGAGCTGCACAACACCAAAGACACCAAGACACAGAAATACGAGTTTAACAGTTATTTCGTTTATTTTCTAAAAGAGGAGGAGTCCCAAGAGTAACGAATCAAGTCCCAAATATCAAGAGTTCCCATAGTTCAAATCCAACCAGCCCACCGTTCATTCGAATGCCCACGGTCCATTGGGCGGGGTCTCCGCTATTTTGCGTCTTCTCATGCGCTCTGCTCACATTATGCTGGGGGAGACAGGGGTGGTCAGTAAAAGTTCTTTTCGTCGCAGGCTACGGTCATAGGCAACGCACAACACACAACTCCAGTTCGTTAACCAAAATATAAACAACACAAAAAAAACTAAGGAAAACAAAACACGGCAACCAAGAGGGCACACCTAAGGAGTTGTTGCCTGCGCTGGGTAAATAAAATAGCAGTCCTGCGAGTGGCCCCTTGTATAGGCCTACTGGAGTCCGAACTTGGGTGAGAGAGATAGCAAAAGAATGAGAGAGAGGGGGGGGCAAGAGAGAGAGAGAGAGAGAGAGAGAGAGCGAGGGCAAGAGAGAAGACGGAGTCGATGGGCAGCGTGCCTTTCCGGGAGGAGGAGGCTTTCCACGGGGGACGAGCTCAATGCAGTCACTTAACTTCTGGGGCGGGCGTCTCCCCCCCTCTTCATTCTCCGCACGGCATCCACCTGTTCTCCGAACGCGGACCATCATCATCCTGGATGTCGTCTCGCGCCTTCTTGGAGGGTGTCAGGTCGCCGGGGTTCCGATCCGTAGGATCTCGCAGTGCATTCCTCCGTCGTTTCCCACCCGAGGCCGGCTACCGGCAAATGTGCCCCCTTCCTCCAGCACGCTCCCCAGCTCAGGTCGTCACCTGCCGCTCCTCTCGCTCGCCATGGTCGTTTTTCCTGCGCGTTCTCCCAACCCTGGATAAAACGTCAGCGCAGCTCACCTGGGCCAATCACAGCTTCCCACTCTCCCACTTCACCTGTTGCACGTTACATTAATTAACCAGTTTGGTCTCCTCAGTCGTGTCCAAAAGTTAAAATAATTCCCTCCCCCACTGAATAGGCTATAGTCACCATGTGACATCGACTTGTGCGCTACACGCTGGGGTGGGGCAGGGCTGCTGTAGGTATCCATTGCGCGCGGCCGGTAGCTTTGGGAACTGTGTGTAAGTTGCATTTGGGTAGGCTATTGCGCGTGTTATAGTTGATTAAGTAATTGACGAGCCAACGTCCGGCAGCAGTGGCTGAGTGTGTAACTACTACCTACTAGCTACTATCGTCCGAGTGTCTCCAGATTGTGATTATTTATTCATTTATTCAAAGACGATAGCAGTTTACAGACCATGCTGGTTGCATGGATATTGTGGTGGTTTTCCCTCCTAATTGTATTTTATGAAATTGTAAAAATAAAACTACCATAACCTTTACTCCCGTTGTCTGTCGTTCCTGAATCGTGGTCTAAATTTCACCTCTTACAATAGTGTCCAGTCCAGTGAATGATCCTGCATCCATGGCTAATTGGATAAAGCATACTAAGTGGATTTATCACATGTGAAACGAGAAGGCAGAAAGTGCAATTAGTTAATAAATGAAACAGTGTACACGTCAGTGCTGGTAAAAAAAGAGTTTTAATGACTTGCACAAAGTTGATGCTCGTTTGGTGAACTTCAAAACCTGCGCTGTATTCAATAAAAGCTGGGCATAACGCACATAAAGGACTGAAAATGAAAATACCCCTATATGTGGTACATAGGCCTATTCTATGTTGTAGCCTACTTCAGTTGTTGGTACCCAGACTTGCATTTTGTCGAGTAATGTCCATTTGAACCTCACGTGAAAGTAACGGGGATTGTGCTGCATTTGGTGGATGGAGCTGATATTACGCACATAATTCTACTGAATAAACATCCAACTGCGACCCAAACGGTAACTTGTCGTGGTAGTCTATGTCGAAAATGCCTTAATTTGGCTGTTTGCTATTCGCCTCTGGCATCATCCGAGCATGTGTAGTGCGAGACGCCATTATGACCGTTGCGCGTAAATATTTGCAAGACGATGGGGCCGTCAAACTCAGTAGGCTATGGATACTTATTTAACGACTTTAATGAAGATGTCATGTAGACTGTTTGACGGCCCCTTCCATAGGACAGCATCCATCCATCTATCCATCCCTTCCTCATCTTTACGCGCAACGGTAATAATAGCCATTACTTTTCTTGTAGACGTTGCGCATAATATTTTATTCATTATCGACTTATTTCGTGGCCCTGTTGAAAACATGCATGGTTGCCACCACTTAAAAAGGTGCTTGGAGAGGAGGCAAAACTGGTACAATTTAGGCTGCATTAAAGCATACACGTTAGCTTTCACGTTGTGCGATGGATGGAGACAAGTTTGGAATCGCTCCCTCTCTCTCCCTCTCTCGCTCACACACACACGCGCGACATAATTCTCTGCACTCTTTGCAAGACTCTACTGTCACTTGACTCGTCTTATTGGATACCAGCCAAAATTGTAAGCTAGATAGCCAATAGTTTCGATTGTGCTGCTTGGACTGGAGGTATTTAAACTGCTAAAATGTAGGCTGCATTAAAGCATCCGCACGTTTGTGCGATGGGTGGAGACAACTTGGGAATCGCTGTAAGTTAGAGATTTTTTTAAAACATAGGCTGGCAAGATGTAAATGACCTGCACTGCTTGAAAAAGACGATCGACTATGTGCCCCAGGCATCTTAAATACTAAAAACTAATAGGCGGATGGCGGGTGGATTCGGTTTTGGAAATTGGAGGAAAAAACATTAGGGCGGGTGGATAGCAGGTGGATTAGAAATTCTAAGAAGCGGTTGCGGATGAAATAATACATCCACCGCGCACCTCTAGGCCTACTCCACACGTAGGTATATTCCAGACCTACAGAAGACGGAAAGAAAACAGAAGAAAACTCGCTGCATGACAACCAAATGTGCTCAGTAGACGCACGCTGCCCTGATTCAAAGCGATTCCCGCCTCTCTGTCCGCAGCTGGGGCTAGGGCCTACTCAAATACTGTTCCAGAAATGTAAGGAGTAGAAAGTAACATAGGCCTACAGATATTTGTCAAAAATGTAACGGAGTAAAGTAACGGCGTAAAAGTGAAAAAAAGCTTCTCAAATATTGTTCCAGAAATGTAAGGAGTAGAAAGTAACCTAGATAATTGTCAAAAAATGTAACGGCATAAACGTAAAAAAACCGACAACATACCAGTTAAAATGAGTAGGCCTAAGTACATTTTATTTATGAAGCACATCTGAAAACAGCAAAAAAAAAAAAAACATTTGATTTACATACTAGATTACTAGATAGGCCTACTAGATACATAGAGAGAGAGAGAGAGAACGCGCTCCTATGCAGTGTTAATATAGCGATTTCACTTCTCTCTCGCTCTTAGTGTTTTTGTTTTTGTTTTACTGTAGCCATGGACTTAACACGGGTGCAGGGGTTCTATAATGTTTTCCGACACTGTTATTTTTTCTGCCTCATGCGCGAACTATTTATTGTCATTCAGTTTGTGCCGTTATTAGGCCTAGGCCTATATGAATCGCGGGTAAATCAGTTATATATTAGTTATATATTTAGACTTCGAACAAAAGAAATAGGCCTAGGACACACGGGAATAATAGGATATAAAATAGGCAGCCTGACTGGATCGATGGACGATTTCCAACAATAAAAGACAGGATATGAAACAAAATAGGCAGCTTATTCAATTAATAAAACTATAGCCCAAGAACATTGCCTCGCCGGGCAGGGAGAGAGAGAGAGAGAGAGAGAGAGAGAGAGAGAGAGAGAGAGAGAGAGAGAGAGAGAGCGGTCCAGTGTTAATGTAACGATTTAACTTCTCTCTCTCTCTCTTTACTGTAGCCATGGACTTAACACAGGTGCATGGGTTCTGTAATGTTTTCAACACTGTTATATGCATAGTGCTCTGGCTCATGCGCGAACTTTGTTGTGTGTAAGGCAGACAGCATTCTCTTGTTGCTGGTGCTTCGCATCTAAAAAGTTACCGCCCAAGAACATTGCCTCGCCGGGCAGAGAGAGAGAGAGAGAGAGAGAGAGAGCGCGCGCTCCTATGCAGTGTTAACGATTTAACTTCTCTCTCTCTCTCTTTGTGTGTAAGGCAGACAGCATTCTCTTGTTGCTGGTGCTTCGCATCTAAAAAGTTACCGCCCAAGAACATTGCCTCGCCGGGCAGAGAGAGAGAGAGAGAGAGAGAGAGAGCGCGCGCTCCTATGCAGTGTTAACGATTTAACTTCTCTCTCTCTCTCTTTACTGTAGCCATGGACTTAATCGTAAAAACAACAACAACATAGCCTACCAGTAAAAACGAGTAGCCTAAGTACATTTTATTTATAGATTTACATGTTTAAATCAACAAAAACAAATAGGCTATTTAAAATAGGCTAGACAAAACCGTTCAAATGAACATATTTAAATAGACAAAACCGTTAAAATGAGCATGAAAAAAGCTGATTCTAAGAAAACCCGTTAAAATGAGCATTAAAAAATCTGATTTACATTTCTAATATAGGCAGACTGAAGGGACCTTTAGTTGAAACCTAAGGATCTTTAGTTCAATTTTAAGGACCTTTCGTTGGCTTTTGCGGTAGACGGACCATCCTCGACTAAAGATCCCCAGCCTTATACTAATGGTCCAACGTTTTGTTCGAATGGTCCCCTCTCACCAATTCATTCGACGAAAAGACCTGATACGTTATATTATAATAGTAAAAAAGGGGTGTTTTTGTCTTGACATTTCATCTTGCTCTGAGCTAAAGCCCTGCCTTGACTGTTCCTAAGGACACTTCTGCCACCTACAGGAACAGTTAGAAAATGCCTTGAGGCTTGAAATTCATACAGAAGATAGGTCAGACTGTCCTCGAGGCCTGGCTGTAAAAAAACGCAATTGTCGGCGAACGACGTCGAAGGTAGGGGGCGTCACTATTTGAAATGACGTCATTCGACGGCCAAGGCAGCCAATGAGTTAATATAGTATAGCAGCATCAAATGTGGTACGTCATAGGATATGAGTGGGTCCAGGCCAGGGTAACATCTCCCACTCATTTACAAAAGATTATGTGCAGCTATTTGAGCTACCATATATGTGTTTTTGACATTTGCCGCCAAGGTTTTTTGTAAGATATTGTGTCCGGCCTGCAACTTTCTACTAGATTTGGATTTCGGGCCCCCTGTGAATTTGAGTTTGACACCCCTGATGTAGACCGAGGTCATCTTGCGCTAGTTTGCCGCGATCTACCAGTCCACCCTCCAGATCGGCATGGGAGGCACAGTATGATACCACTGTGCTAAAGGGCCAGACTGCTTAGCTCTACTGATACTGTATGATGCTTTGGGAGGGATGTCAGCATTCTACCACCAAAACTCTACCAGTTGGCATCCATCACATCTATTTATCCAAGTAGTGATCAATGTGTTTTTATGTATGTTTGAGGAGACCATATATAGATCTCAGGTCAGGTTAGGTTTCAGGCCTTGGCCACCACGATTAGTGTCTCAAGACAAGTCTGGCATTGAAGCAGGTATATGAGACTGTTGGATTTTAGGTAGAACACACTGGTGTGTAGCCTATATACGTATATGTCTATGCCCGCGGATGCAACTTATACCTACAGTATATACTGTACTGTACTATATACTATATATAACCATATAGGTGTACATGGCGTATTGTTACTTATAACTTACACAAGACTGCGTGTCATTGGTGACAGAGCCTTCTGTGTTACTGCCCCAAACCTCTGGAACAGTCTACTTTCCCAGATGCCAAGCCCCCACACTGATATCCTTTAAAAAATACATCAAATCCCATCTGTTCACTAAGGCCTCCTCCATCACCACTTTGCCTTTAAAAGTGGTTAGAGACATAAATATCAACTTACCACAATGGTCAATACCATTCACACGAATAATTTGTATGCCACCAATAATACCATGAAAACAGGTGTGTCTATTCCTACTCTCTTTTACAGACTGTCAGTCAGTAAGTCAGTCAGTCAGTCGATATGATAGGCTGTTATTAGAGCGCCATGGCGATGACATGCATGGCTCCTAATTGGGTTCTGTCCAATGGTGACAGGTGACAGAGATGATGACGGAGGAGTGGCAGCACTATGATTGGACGATATTAAATTGCACGGGTGACAAAGACTTACGTGGAGGGGAGGTGGGGGGGTGGGGGGCATGGCGATGGCGAGAGCAGTGCCTCATCTCTCCACATGTCCCCAGTCAAAAGGTCAGAAGGCCCAACGGGGCTGCACATCTTCATCGTCACAGCAGGGATCTGGCAGCCGCAGTCAGCTGATCTATCCACCAATGGCCGTATTATATACAGTAAGTAACCAATGGAAGGTCATGTGATTTGCCCAACAATGAAGATGTAGATCTTCCGTTATTAAGTTAGATACAGTTCATTTGAAGCTCAGCTTCAGATGGTTGGCATGCTGTCCAAAGTCAATTCAATGTGGCTATAAGCCTGATACTTGTGGATTCTGACAACACGAGAATACCCATCCAACAAAGTGATACTTTTTAAAGATATTTAATGTCCTTTTGAGCCTTTGTGTATTGTATATAGATCAGTGAAGGAAGACAGTAATTAATTGAGACAAATGACCTAGGCTGGACTCGAACCTGGGTCCCCGTGCGGTGCACTAGCGCAGTGCACAATAGCACTCCCATAGTGACCGCTTTTGAAGCAATACATAGCCACTGTGGAGGTGACAGCAGTGGCAGTGTGTGTATGGCACCTCTTTGAGAAAATAAAATAACCCCAACAACAAAAGGCACTGTGCTAGTCTGCGCTAGTCGCCAGCCACACCACGCAAGAGTGAAGCGTCCATCTTGACAAATTCCTCTCCAATTCTCCGTCATGTCAAATGACAGGCAATTCATTACAGCCTCCATCTTCCCCACCAACTCCCCATCCCGACTGCAACCCCCCCCTCCCCCATCTTTTGTGTCCTCTATACCTCCTTGTCTGGCGCGGTTGAAAAAGAAAGCTGGTGTTTTTCCGTTTTCCAAGGCCGCGTCCGTCGGCGCTCCTCACACCGAGAGGGCAATCAGCGTCGTCGCCCTTGCCCGGGCTTATTATGGTCCAGCCATATAATAGGGCTAAACGTCTATATTAACACATCATATCACTCCCATCAGCCGCAGCCCAGTCAATGATATATAAAAACCATGCATAATTATCCCACGGAATGAACTGTCATCAGTATATTGCGAAGGGGAGAGAGAATGAAAGAGAGAGAGAGAGAGAGAGAGAGAGAGAGAGAGAGAGAGAGAGAGAGAGAGAGAGAGAGGAGGGAACGAGAAAATCTAATTTCCTTCAAATCACATTCATAGGCTGGGACTCGTCGGGGGTACCTGAGGAGCAAAGAGAGAGAGAGAGAGAGAGAGAGGAGAGAGGAGAAAAGGCGTCTGAGAGCTGGCGTAGAGGGTGTGGGGGAGACAGCTATGGGTCCACCAGAAGCTGGCGGAGGAGAGATAGCAAAATGTTATGCTAATGCTCTGATCCGCAAGTCTGAGGGGCCAGTCAACGGGAGCCCGTGCAATGCAAAAAGGGGGCCACGTAATTAA
>NC_085865.1:43643693-43646193 GCF_034702125.1 Engraulis encrasicolus
GATATGGACAAACAGCGGCGCCATCTTGACACAGCTGTAATGAAAATGTCAGCATTTTGCATATTTTTCTCTCTGTACTCCATGACAAACTATGCAAACACATCACCTGGATTAGAGAGAGAGAGACGCACACGGAAACGGCAGAGGTGATAGAGAGAGAGAGAGAGAATGAGAGAGAGAGAGAATGAGAATGAGAGAGAGAGTCTTAGCACGCTATTAGGATTTTCATTGTCTGTAGGGTTATTTAATGCAGAAATCCACACACTTCCCCTTCTCCCTCCCTCTTCCCCTCCACCCCATTTCCTATATCTCCCCGTACGCCCCTCCCTCTCATGGAATATTTTCCCTTCATCCATTCATTCATTCATTCTCTCTCTCCATCCCTCTCTCTTTCACCTCATCTCTCTCCATCCCTCTCTCTTTCACCTCATCTCTCTCATTCCTCATCCTCCTTTACTTCATCTATCCATCCATCCACCCCTTTACTCCTCTCCATACTCCTATTCTCATGCATTCTCTCCTCCCTCTCCTCCCCCATCTCATCTCATCTCATCTCATCTCATCTCATCTCATCTCATCTCCTTTCCTCACCTCCCCCTCACTCCTCCTCCTGCTCCTCCTCCTCCTTCTCCACCTCTCTCCTCCTCCTCCTTCTCCTCCACTCCTTTCTCATAACGTGTGCGTGGTGTGCAGTCACGACAGGGGAGAGAGAGCGCTGCGCTGCGCTGTTCTGGCTGGCAGGGACGTCGGCGCGCCTTGATATACGTCTACGGGGTGCAGGCAGGGATATGAGCTGCCGGAGAAGGCAAATACTAATGCAATTACTCCTGCTAAAGCCATCCTATAGATATATGGGCTGTTATAATCATCTCGATATTAAATCACCTCTATATTAAACCTGTAATGGAGGAAGGGGCTGGCTGAGGTGCGTGCTGGGGGAGGAGGAGTGTGTAGAAGAGTGTGTGTGTGTGTGTGTGTGTGTGTGTGTGTGTGTGTGTGTGTGTGTGTGTGTGTGTGTGTGTGTGTGTGTGTGTGTGTGTGTGTGTGTGTGTGTGTGTGTGTGTGTGTGTAAGAGAGAGAGAGAGAGAGAGAGAGAGAAAGAGGGAGAGTGAGAGAGAGCGACAAAGAGGGAGAGAGAGAGAGAGAGAGAGAGAGAGAGAGAGAGAGATCTATGTGTGTGTGTTGTTGTGTTGTGTTGTGTTGTGTTGGCTTAGTGGTTAAATAATGAACCGTCGTGGAAAGCTGTTGAGAATATGTTTCTCTCTGTTCTCATTTTTAGCCTCAAGGTTATGGTTGCGTGGAAGGAAATTCACAGGCGTGTTGAAAGCGGCGATATAAACATTACAATTCACACAATGGTAGGCGGTGGTCCTCTATACCTCTGGATCCAGAATTCACCAGCACCACACATCCATTAGACACCCTGGGCAGACACACTGGCTGACAGTCCAGTACAGGCGCAGTTATCCTAATCGAAGAGCAGCACAGAAACAAAATAATACTGCAAATAATACCTTGGCATCTACAATCCCCCCGTTTACACACAAGCACATACATGTACAAAGGTACACATGTACACATGTACACATACCTAAATGCATGCACGCAGCACGCACACGCACGCACGTGCGCACACACGCGCGCACGCACGCACGCACGCACGCACGCACGCACGCACGCACGCACGCACGCACGCACGCACGCACGCACGCACGCACACACACACACACACACACACACACACACACTGATCTTCTCCATGTACACCAAACTGAAGGTGTTCTCACAGCTAGCTGGCCTGAAAAAAGCTAGGCTAATGGGAAACAGAGAGCAGCTGGGCCTCATTTAAGGAGGTACAGTACAGTACAGTCGGTCCGTCTTGGGAACATCTACAATTCATAAATATCTTAAATTCCACCTGGTCCTAAGCCAGCCTCATACTGCAGGAACGGCCCCAAAGCCCTGCTGCCATGCTCACTGGATGGATTGCCCCCTCATTCCAAACCTTGTGCTACATTACCATATAAAGTAAAAATGCAGTAATTGCTATACCTATATGACATAAAAAGATTATAATTATTATTATCTGTACGAAGAATGACCGTTGGACATCGTCCTAGGCATTATTCCTATGTTGCTCTATGTTCACATTCTTTACCATTACCATTTTACTTAACCATTAGCGTACCTAGCGGACGCTTTTATCCGAAGTGACTTACAGTTATTTCAAGCACAGGGTATTGGTTACAGTCCTTGTAGCAGTGTGAGATTTGGTCTCCTGCTCAAGGACACCTCGAACCTGCAAACCTCCATCTCCCCACTTGGCCACGGCTGCCCACATACGTATTGTGTACATCACACTGTTTAACAATACAGAGGTGCATACCGCAGAGTAGCCTACTGCCCATCCCCTTCCCTCCTCTCAGTATGTTACAAGTGGGCGATTAGCAAAAAACACACCCCAGGCCTTTTATAGAATTATGCAAACGTGCTCCCCACC
>NC_085865.1:43651193-43656193 GCF_034702125.1 Engraulis encrasicolus
TCTGGCAGATTGTGGCATTATTTTGCATGACTTTTTGTCTCTCAGTCTATTTTTTTACTCAGTACTCGGGCCAGGTCCTAGTGTAATTGAGTAAAGTACTTGGATCAAAATGTACTCAAGTACAAGTAAAAGTACTAATTTTAAAAACTACCCCTGCAAATGGGGCACCACTGTAGTGCAGGGGTTCTCATCATTTTCCAACTTGGGGCATACTTGAATTTTTTCGCAAATGTTCAGGGCCCACCTCTGGGCTAAAAAAACAATAAAACTGAAATACAAAAAATAAAAGAAAACTGAAACATGTAGTCAACATCAACACACTCATAAATTTTATTTACATTTTTAGAAAATTATTTCAGGGCCCACTTGGAATACCGAAAGGAAAGGAAAGTTCCGCAACACTGTTTGATGCTCCCATCAAAGCATCAAACAGTGTTGCGGACCTTTATTTTCCTTTCAGTTATCTCATGTTTGTTCCAGCCCCTGTGCTACTGATGTGCGCGCATTCTCTGACTTTTCCACTCACCCTCAGGGCCCACCAGTTAGAAAATCACTGATGTAGTGCAGTGAAATGGCTTGGTACTGTATATCAGTTCGACGGGTAGCCCATATCGACATGACACCGTCCCCACCACCACAACCATCATCGTCACCATCACCACACGACCGCCAAGGACAGACAGTGAGGAGGAGGAGGAGGAGGAGGAGGAGGAGGAGGAGGAGGAGGAGGAGGAGGAGAGTAAACCAGGCCAGCGGACGGACGGACGAGCAATTTTGACTTATTCCCCCACCGCACCACACTCCCCCATTGTCATTCAGCCGGGGTAAATATTTAAACACGATATTGAACGGGACCTGCTCCCCACTGCTGCTGGAAGGTGGCTGGCAGGAGGCTCCATGGAGGAGGGCATTTTATTAAGAGCAATGGCAGTCATATTAAACTAAAGTATGTCTGACACATGCAGGAAATTGCCGCTATATGACACAATTCCTCAATACGTGTGGCAGTCTAGCTTTCCTGTAATTTTCCCGGGACGAGTGACAGTGAGAGAAAAATATCTACCCCTGCTACAACATGGAGGGATTACAGTAAGGGAAAGGGCGCGCAGGTTTGTAATTACTGTGGCGTGGTGCGCTGTGTATGTGTGTGTGTAGTTGTATGCATGCGTGTGTGTGTGTGTGTGTGTGTGTGTGTGTGTGTGTGTGTGTGTGTGTGTGTGTGTGTGTGTGTGTGTGTGTGTGTGTGTGTGTGTGTGTGTGTGTGTGTGTGTGTGCGCGTGTGCGTGTGCGTGTGCGTGTGCGTGTGCGTGTGCGTGTGTGTGTGTGTGGTGCGGAGTGGGGAGTGTCATATGTGCACATTTACACAGGGATGTAGACATTTGCAGAGTATCTGTAGAGTGATTGAAAACACACAAGCACACAGACACACACACCTACACACGCATGCACACACACGCGCGCACACACACAAAGACGCACACACACACGCACGCACACACACAGGCACACACACACGTACACACACACACACACATACGTAATACACCCAAGGTGTCGCAGTAGTGGTATTGGTAGTGGTGACGCTGAGAGGTGAGACTGAGCGGCCATTTTCTGACAAATCAGCAAGCAGACTGAGTCATGTGTAATGTGAAGAAGCTGTGAGGGTCACGTACACCAAGCTACACACATGACGTCATGTGTAATGTGAAGAAGCTGTGAGATTTAATCACGCACACCACACTACACACATGACGTCGGTGCCAGAACAGCCATAGGGAAGCTTAAATGTTGCTCAGAGATGTGGGTTGTGAAGACACTGCTGTTGATGTCCAATGTGCCATTAAAGATCAACTCTGTGTCTGTGTCTACAGTGCCAAGAAGCAAGAAAACCCACACAAGTGCAAGCATGTACACATGCACACACTCACGCACGCTTGCACGCGCACACATGCACGTACGCACACACACACACACACACACACACACACACACACACACACACACACACACACACACACACACACACACACACACAAAGACAGACGCACACGCACACACTCGCACGTAAGCACGCACACTTAGACAATGTATGAGTCAATGAACTAACACAGTATGTGTCTCCTCTCTAAGACTTTCTGATTTCTTATTAGGACTTCCTTCGACATCCCAATGCCAGGCCTGGTACTGTATCTCTCAATTTGTACGGTATCTGAATACTCTTCTCTTTTTCAAAATGTCTTTCAAGAGTCTTTCTTTCCCTTTCACAGTCTCACCCCTAAAGCATCAAGTCGCTATTCTTCTATTCGTCTATTCGTCTATTCCTTCCCCTTTTCTAACAGCCTGGCTTGAACACATCATTCCTTCTCTCGGCAGCTGGTTCGCTGGTCGACTCTAAACTTCAGCATTGTGTTGTTTTAAAACAGAGCTGTCTTTTGTGGCGACGCGGGCTAGACACACAGTGCTCAGAGCCATTCGGGTGGCCTCTTTGTAGTAGTAGTGCGAAGAAGCCAACAATGAAATAGACACTTTGAACACAATCTTGTTTTATGGCTTATAATGACAATTAAAAGCCTGTCCACACACAAATTGATGGGCTCCAATTCAGCTAAATTAAAATTGGATAAAATAATGTAATTGGAGAATAAACGATACTTTCTCCTCTCTCTTGCTAATTAAAGCCATGTGCTCTCAGTTTCCCGCTAAGGGAGCCCTAGTGTGATCTGTTCTGGGCCATTAATGATAAAAAGTGACTGCAAGTAATGCGTCTAATTAACTTAAGAGCTGTGATACACATGCGCCTTATGAAGTCTGAATGGCCATGGCCAAAGATACGTCCTTTTCACTTAGGCTTCTGTAGAGATAACGAAGCATTTCAACTCAGTAGAACACAGACAAGACAAATTGAATATAGTTGTATAAATTACTGAAGTTTTTTTTTGAGGACAGGCCACAGAAGGCAAGTGGGGGAGGTGGTGGTGTGGTTTTACATGATTCTGTCAGAATAAAATAAACAAAGACCACAAAAGAACACAAAAATATCATGAGCTGAGAACAGAAGCGTCATTAGCGACTCTTGTTGGCCTCGATTTTGTTGCCTGATCTGACATCCTTCACAGCTTTCATCAAGACACTGTACAAATGAGCAGCACAATTCACCACACTACGTATCTCTTCACTGCAATTGGCTTTGTTATTAAGTTAGCCTAGGCTTTGCTTTGTTTCTCAGTCCACTCAACCTAGCGTCTCGAAGAGAAAAGCAGCATTTGGACATATAGAGGAAGACAAGAGGAGAAAATGGCTGCATACGAAGGCTTGCCATTGAGAAGATTATGTGTGATCTTTAAGACTGCTTGTAATGTATTGTTCGTGTGTGTGTGTAAGGTTCAGGGTGAGTGATTTGATGGTTTTGTCATTGTTTCTTGTGAACCAATAGAGGGCAGTAGATGAGAGAAAGAGAGAGGAGGTGAGAGACAGAATTAAGAAAGAGAACAGAGAAGAGAAAACAGGAGAAAAGGTAGAGGGGAGAAGAGGAGATAGGCAAAGTGAAAAAAAATGAGTGAAAAGAAATAGCGGAGAGGTAGAGAAGTGTATAGCTGAGAGACTGAAAAACAGAAAGGGAAGCTAGAGCTAGCGATAGAGAATGATAGAGTAACACAGAGAGAGAGAGAGAGAGGGAGAGAGAGAGAAGGAGGGAGAGAGAATGAGAGAGAGAGAAGGAGAGAGCAAGGGAGCATGACAGCTGACAGCGAGATGGGTACTTCATGTTTGGGTTTTGACATGTACATGCCATTGTTAGGGAGATTGTGCATCCTCATACATGCAAGAGCTCTATATTAAAAACGCCACTAAACCTGTCAGGCGAAAGCTATTTTTAAGGCAATCCCATCTGCCTTCTCTCTCTTTCTCTCTCTCTCTCTCTCTCTCTAACTCGGAGGACATGTTTATCTGCTGTATGAACATCACCCAGGGGGAATTTATGCATTTGTGGAATACCTGAAATGTAACCCAGGTGAAGACTCGCCGGTTCGAGAAAATACTCCAGAGTATACAGGAGAAAAACTAGATGAAATAAGTAAAAAAGAAAATCCCTCAAAAGCATTCCTCACTCCTGCAAATGCATTTGGCCCTAGCTTTAATTCTAAACAGCCGTTATGGCCTCATAGGCCTTGGCATCAAACACCAAACGGGCATCTCTCTTCTACAGTTTACGTATGCGGCTATAGTTTTTGCATACTGCATATCTAGTTACAAACATCTCACAAGAAGATAAATATAGAATTAGTTTTCTGACAGCGTGATCTGTTTAATAGAGATGTTCTATCCGTCCATGCCATGTTGTATGCATGACTATTGCATGACTTGTCATATGCACTGATCAGGAAGCTTAATTGATATGCTTGAAGGCCACATCAGCTACATGTAATTTCTCCTCATGTTTCTATTAAGACATTTGGAAGATGTGCAGAGTCCTGACAGCACTATTCAAATGTACATTTTCATCAATATATGCTCATTAGGTGTGAAATCCTTGACCTTGACGATATCGACATTTAGTAGCATTACACTCCAATTTGTCAGCTACGTATATAGTACTGCTATTATGGTATATATAGTTTAAGACATGACACCGTAATAGATTCATTATCAGGTATATTAGGGCATTTGAGCAGGTTCACAGATCTCTGTGTTTGGTGGATCCTACCACTGCATATCCCTTTGTGGTGCAATAGGGATGTGTTACAAGATACATGATGCATATAAATCATTATGTAGTACACTCTTGCAGTTGGATGTTCTCCTAATCATTCATTGCACAAAATGTAACATAATAAATGTTGCATTACAAATAATAATAATAATAATAGTACTGTTATACATAATAATAATACTGTTATACATGTGTCTCAATGACAGATTGTCAATACTGCCATCACTGAAATGGGTTGGAGAGATTTATGTATTAAATGTCTTCTCCAAAAGCTGTAAAAAGTTCAAGTGCA
>NC_085865.1:43661193-43678693 GCF_034702125.1 Engraulis encrasicolus
TCAGTGCCACTTTTGATGGAGCTGTCCAAATGAACTCATGGCCATTTTTTTCCTCTCTCTCTCCCTCTGCTCCCCTCCTGCCTTTCTGAGGGATTTGGTCTCTGGTGGAACTGATTTTCTCTTCCTCCATATCTCTCTCTCTCTCTCTCTCTCTCTCTCTCTCTCTCTCTCTGTCTCTCTCTCTCTCTCTCTCTATTTCTCTCCCCTGTGGTGCTGAAGGAGCTTTGCAAGTCTTGTTTCCGTGGTTCACTGCCACGGTTCTTCACAGGTCACATGACGTACGGCCGGATCACAGTGGATTTGGCCGCGTGTTGATCAAGCCCCCAGTGTGTCGTCCGCGACCCCCAGCCTGCGCAATCTGATGAGGGAATCAGTGTCGCCAAGATGGAGATGGAGATGGAGATGGAGATCCCCCCCCAACCTCCCCCCCAACCTGTCCTTCCCTTCTGTTTCTTCTTCCGAGTCCGATAGATCTGCACTATATCTGCAGAGCGCTGGCGAGAGATCCCATCAGCAGTATCACAGACAACACAGAGCAGAGATGGTCCATCTAGAAACAGTAGCTATCAAACATCAGTGCAGAATAAGGCAGTAAATTCCATATCTATGGACACCCAGCCATACTTGCATAAATGAATGCATAATCTATGTGGGTGGTGGGTGAGTGGGTGGGTGGTTGGAGGATTTTAAAGTGCTATGGGATCGCCCACACACAGACAACCAACTCAAATAAACAGACGTGGACTCACTCACAGGCACACAAAGCCAAAGACAATGAGGATGCCGGCCTGGCGGGCAAATCTGGGCCTAATGAACGGGATTAATCCACACCGTTAGTTTCCTCTCCATAATCTGTCTGTTAGCACCTATAGCATTAGGGCAGAGCATGGCCGCTGACAGCTTTTGCTGGGCCCACGACAAAGACATCTGAAAGGGCCCCCCACCCAATACACTTAATGTAATGCGGACCCATCTCCCTGGGCCCGGGACAACTGACCCCTTTGACTCCACCTTGTCGGCCTCCATAGAGTCTCATGACAAGGGGGCACCATTAAGAGTTGGCTGCCGTGGTTAGAGAGCTATCTGGAATGGCTTATGTCCTTAGATAGCGGCACGGATGCATTTTATTTTTTCCCTCCTCGTGTTTCTCGTAAATCCGTTTAGTAAATCCAACAGCGAGATAACAAAGACACATACACACTCTCTCTGAGTACTAGCCCCTCCGCATTCGTTAATAGGTGTGAAATTTCTGTGGCGAAAGTCAGAAGTGCGCTTTATTGGTGCAAACTTTCCAAAACGATACACATTTGATTTTAATTCCGTCGCCTGTCATGCTGGATTGCCTTGCTTGTCACTTAATGGGGTGTTAAAGTGAGCTTGTAATTGCATTTGTAAATACACAACACTGCTTTCTATGACAGATTCTCTTTTTTATTCCCTCTCTGAATTCACCCATTTAAAGTTTTTTCTCCCGCCTCCCTCCCCCCCTACACACTCCGACTTTATTTTTAGAGCTTTTGTTCTGAACCCGCTCATCTGTTTTAGGCGTTGGGAGTCCAATGAAAGAAAGCTCAGTCAGTGTGTGAGTGTGTGTGAGTATCTGTGAGTTCTTCGTGCTATTGCCTCGTCTTAGTGCAAAGGGATTAGACCAAAGGCAAGTTGGAGTTTGACACTATTGAATTAAAAATGATTAAACTTAGCTCGCAACCCCTTGATTAACTTATTCCGTGCATGGCGAAAAATAGGAGTGTCGCATGCACGAAATAATGAGTTGATTGCGGTGCACAAGGTTTCTTCTTCTTCTACTCCTTCTTCTTCTTTTTCTTTCTCTTCTTTTTTTGATGAAGTGATGTGATGATTCCATTTCCACTGAGGGGTTTTGTTTCTTCTGAGCATGACTGTAATTTCCGGAAACTAAAAAAAAAAACATTGAATATTAAAGAGTTTAAAGATATGTGTGATTAGAAAGAGGTGTGTGTGCGTTAATGTGTTAATGTGTGTGTGTGAGTGTGTGTGAGTTAATGTGTTAATGTCTCTGTGTGTGTGTGTGTGTGTGTGTGTGTGTGTGTGTGTGTGTGTGTGTGTGTGTGTGTGTGTGTGTGTGTGTGTGTGTGTGTGTGTGTGTGTGTGTGTGTTAATGTGTTAATGTGTGTGTGTGTGTGTGTGTGTGTGTGTGTGTGTGTGTGTGTGTGTGTGTGTGTGTGTGTGTGTGTGTGTGTGTGTGTGTGTGTGTGTGTGTGTGTGTGTGTGTGTGTGTGTGTGTGTACACACATGTGTGTGTGTGTGTGTGTGTGTGTGTGTGTGTGTGTGTGTGTGTGTGTGTGTGTGTGTGTGTGTGTGTGTGTGTGTGTGTGTGTGTGTGTGTGTGTGTGTAAAGCATTTCTACACAGAGCCATCTTTAGTCTCACCAGCTTCTGAGCAACCGGCGGTGATCATGTGCAATCATGAATACATTTAAATTCATCTAATTTCCTTTCCCCATGGGAACCCAACCTCACACACACACACACACTCACACATACACCACATGGGCAGACACAAGCACGCACGCACACACGCATGCACGCAAGCAGGCACAGCACAAGCACAAACACATGCACGGACGCACGCACACACGCAACCACGCACACACGCACACACAAACACACACACACATTCACCACCACCACCGCCACCAAATTAGATCACAAACAAATAGCCTATACATTAGTGAGCTATGCATTCTTAAATAAATTCATATAACTGTCAAAGTCTTCACATCTCAGCGATTCTGTTATTGTTGGCCCCATCAGATGACATTTTCGTTTCATTTCTCTTTTTTCTCCTCCCCTCACTTGCAAGAATGTGTCAGAAGGCATCAGCCATCAGACGGGCTCGTGGACGATGCATCACAGCACCTTCTCTCTCTCTCTCTCTCTCTCTCTCCCATTCTTTCCCTCCATCTCTCACTATCTCTTTTTCATAACACATTCTCTTTCTCTCTCCATCCCTTTCTTTCCTTCCATCTCTCACTACCTCTTTCTTTCCTATCTCTCTCTCTCTCATGGTAGACGCATCACAGCACCTTCTCTCTCTCTCTCTCTCTCTCCCTTTCTTTCCCTGCACATCTCTCACTATCTCTTTCTATTCCTCATCTCTCTCTCTCTCTCCTTCTCATGGTAGATGCATCACAATATTCTCTCTCTCTCTCTCTCTCTCTCTCTCTCTCTCTCTCTCTCTCTCTCTCTCTCTCTCTCTCTCTCTCTCTCTCTCTCTCTCTCTCTCTCTCCTCATCTGTATCCCTCCATGCCTCTGTGCTGTCACATCTACAAGCCATCTAGCCATCAAGCGGAGCCGGTGGAGCCCGTGACCTCGCGTGACACCTTGATTTAGTCATTCACAGCGGAGGAGATTACACTGCATCAGCCGAGCGCACGTGCTCACTCACTACTCACACTCTATGCTAATCCACCCCTTTAGTTTGGCTTGCAGAGAGAGAGGGCTGGGCTGGGGGAGAAATAGGGCCCGGGCACTTTTGGCTTACAGGGGACCCTCATAATTAGTGGCACAGAACTGGCTGACTCGCAGGTGTGCCCCTCCCGCACCCTCGTGGGCCCCTATTTTCAGAAATGTAATTTTTAATATTTTTGGACGTTTCTGAAAATAGGGGCCCACGAGGGTGCGGGGCCCATCTGGAAATGCCTGCTAGGCCAGATGGCCTGTCCAGCCCTGCTTGCAGGGAGAAAGGGGTAGAGGGGAGATGGGTGGAGGGAAGATGGGTGGAGGAGAGGGGTAGATGGCAAAACGATGGCTAAATCCTAAAACAACAACAGTGATGGACTGTGATGGGCTGGTGGGATGAATGGCAGAGTGGAGAAGTGATATCAATAGTCTCACGGCATCTCCTTGACCATCCCCGCTGCCCCCCCACCCCCCACTCCCCTGGATGGGAACGAGACACTAGAGAAATTATAGTAAGACTGTAGAGTTGTGAGGTCTGCCTGTGGAAGGGTTAGCAGGATGAGAGTGGGGGAAATGATAATAAAATCCTAAAACAAGAGCTGTGAGCACTGAGTTTGACGGCAAGAATGAGTAAAGAAAATAAGAATACAACTCCTGGGAAGCTGTGACCTATTGGGGAGCTGTGATGTGGGCAGTGGCGTGCACAGACATTTTGGGGGGCAGGTGTTGAGGGTGGGGGTGTTGAGGGCATGTGGAACTTCTACCTGCCTTACGAGGCTATAAAGGCTATAATATCTGGGCATTATTGTCACATGCCTTTGATCATGAAGCATTTGTAGAGTATCATGTCAACATGGACCACAAGAAATTTTGACAAAAAAAAAAAAACGTTTTAAAAAGAACTTTCAAAAGGGGCATTTTTTGTCCAATAGGGCAAATGGGCAGGTGCTTTAGCACCACCTCATCCCTATCCATGCACACCTATGGATGTGAATGAGTTGAAGGAGTAGTGAAATGACAAGTAAAAACGCAATGTAAATGAGCAAATTGCAATACTGACACAGGGCCTGGCAGCAAGCAGGGCTGACAACTGTGCTAGAGTATGGGTTGAGGCATGGGTGGGGTCCGTTGGACGCAGAGAGGGATGGAGGACAGAAGAGAAGAAGAGACGTGAGGAAAAGAGAGGAGCGAAGGGGGTTTACCTATCCCCTATTTGGTTACCTAGATCCAGTTCATAAAAGGAGCACAAGACTGAGTCCACTTTGTAGGGAAGGATGTAAGAAGCAGAAAATAGAAAAAAAGAAACAAGAGGAGAGAGAGGGGGGGTTGCCTTTGCATCTCTTTAAAAGGCACAAGAGAGAGTTGGTCTGTCTTCTGGACAGCGGAGAGTAGATGAGAAGAGAGAGAGAGAGGGAGAGGGAGATGAGATGAAAGAGGAGAGGAGGAGGGAGGAGAAGCAAAAGAGAGGCTATTGGGGTGGACCTGTTTCAAAAGAAGGGGGAGAGATCTGGAGAAATGGGGGGAGCTGGGATGGGGGAGAGGCGTGAAGCGGTGAGGGTGACTCCAGGGCTGGACTGGCCATCTGGCGTAGCGGGAATTTCCCGGTGGGCCCTGCACCCTCGTGGGCCCCTATTTTCAGAAATGTAAAAAAAACATGTTTTTTTTTTAAACATTTCTGAAAATAGGGGCCCACGAGGGTGCGGGGCCCACCGGTGAGTCAGTTCTGCACCGCTAATTATGAGGGGCCCCTTTAAGCCAAAAGTGCCCGGGCCCTATTTCTCCCCCAGTTCAGCCCTGGCTGGGTGACTGTTTAGCATATCAAATGGTGCATCCTGTGGCCAGCCCTGTTCCGTCGCCGGGACATCAATTAGAGGCCATCTCGCTGCACACAGCAGCAGCGGTTTAGAGGAGGATTAATTTCCCAGCCATCGATAACAAACAGAGGGGCCACTGCGTTAGACGTTACTAAGTAGCGCTAAAAGAGGAAGAGAAAGATGATATAAATATATATTTTTTTAATGTTTTTTTTGTCAGTGAGGGGAAGAATGGATGGCTGAACTGAGGTAGGTGAGTGGGTGGGTGGTGGTGAGGGAACCCATTGGGGGGGGGTGGGGTGGGTTGAGGACACTTTAGCTGATCTCCATTTTTCCTCATCCCATAACACCCCCCCTCTCACCTCACCTTCCCCCTCCCCTTCACCCGAACGGACTCGGGGGAGAATTCCTTATTCAGAGTGAAAATCTTTCAAGGTTGAATAAAAGAAAATGGCGGTGCGTCCATCCCGCAGAGAGAGAGAGAGAGAGAGAGAGAGAGAGAGAGAGAGAGAGAGAGAGAGAGAGAGAGGGGTGCACGGGAGCGAGGGAGGGTGGTGATGATCACTTTCACCTTCAACTCCTCTTTGATGTGGCGGAGTCAATTTTTAATCAGACGCCATCAGGAGCCCGTCTCCCGTCTTCATTCCCCCACCCCTGCCACCCCTCGTCCTCACAAAGTCCCATTACCCCGCCACTTTCTGCAAGCCCGCGATAAGGACAATGCTCTCCCTCTGCCTCTGCCTCCTCCGAACCCCAAGCCTATGATGAGTCCCTTTGGAGGAGGCCGTGATAAAGCACGGACACAGAGAGCCCGGGAGAGGGGCAGAGAAAGAGGCAGAGAGAGAAAGAGAGAGAGAAAGGGAGAGAGATGAAGGTAGAGGAGGAGAGGGACAGATTGAGAAGGATAGAGAAAGAGAGAGAGAGAGAGGGGGGGTCAGAGAAAAGGAATAGAGAGGGTGGTAGTTGGGAAGGACATATTGAGAGTGGAATATGGATAGAGGCAGAGAGAGAGAGAGAGAGAGGGAGAGAGAGAGAGAGAGAGAGAGAGAGAGGGCAGGGGATAAAGACAGAGTAGAAGAACAGGAAGAGAAGGAGGGCGAGAGAGAGAGAGAGAGAGAGGTCATCTCTCCTCTAAGGTTAACACCTACTTCCTTCCTTTACCCCAGTTACTGTTCTGGGACCGTTCTTACCATGCAGGCATAGGAGACAGCTCAACATAACCAGGCACACGTGCATGCACAGAGAGGGAAAAAGCACACACGCATGGAAAGCACATTCACACAAAATGCAGAAATACTTGGACTGATACATTTCAGACAGATATGTTGCACTTGAAATAACACTAGGCTTTTATTGGAATGCCTGACGGTCGGACATTGCAATGCAAGCCACTTCAGTTTCCATATCTAACCTTGGCCATCAACGTGTTCTCTCTCTCTCTCTCTCTCTCTCTCTTTCTCTCTCTGTGTTTGTGTGTGTGTGTGTGTGTGTGTGTGTGTGTGTGTGTGTGTGTGTGTGTGTGTGTGTGTGTGTGTGTGTGTGTGTGTGTGTGTGTGTGTGTGTGTGTCTGTCTGTCTGTCTGTTCTATACATCCTGGTAATCTGCCATCTCTACAGTCTGGACTGTAGACGTATGTTTTGTCTGAATGTGTATGCATTATTTGTAGTGTGTGTGTGTGTTTGCGTGTGTGTACTTGCATACACACTAGCATGTTTTCAAACGTGTTTTGCAATTCTGTCCGCCTTAATCAAGGCCAGTTCCTCTGTGCTCCCTCCTGCTCTCCCTCCCTCAGACGTTCTACCCCCCCCTCTCTCTCTCTCGCTCTCTCTTTCTCCTCCTCTCCACTACTCTCCTCTCCTCCCATTATCCTCTCCTCTCCCCTGATTCCCAGAATGAGACCCATGCCTGACCCCAGCTCTGTTCAGGGGGGTCATGTTAAAATACCGCGGACATGCGGCGCTGCGGTTAGTAATCAGGAGGCCCGAACGCAGACGAGACAAGACGAGACGAGACCTCCCCATCCATCCCAGACAGGCAGCATACATCCATCCATCCATCCATCCATTCCTCTATCATCCCTCCATCCCTCATTTACAAGCCAATCAGGTGCACATGTTCCTAGTATATCTGCCCACTCTCTACCCACTCTCCCGCCATCCAACCATCCATGCTCAGGTCGTCTCCCACTTCCCTCTCCTTACCTCACCCCTCCACCCCCTCCCCATCTTAAAAGGCCAATTTAAGAAGTGTACAGCACCCCAGCACACACACACACACAGCATCTAGGCCCAACTCGTTGTCTTCCTCTTCCCGCATTCTTACCTCACCCCCCCATCTTAAAAAGCCAATTTAAAGAGTGTACAGATGGATTATGAAAAATGCAATGCAAGGGGCCCTGACTGCTGGTTAATGCCCATAATGTTCCCCTGTTAAAAAAAGGACAGGATCGTTATTAACATTCATTTTCATTTCTTGGCAATTTAACATGAGACATTATGTATTCAAATAACGAGGAATATCTTTTTGCAAACGCCGGCTTATTGCCTCCAGTTCTCTCTCCCCCTGCTATAATATTTAAATGCGCACCCATGAAAAGCCATTTACGTTTTCCCTTTTCTCGGAAGGCTCTCTCTTTCTCTAAAAAGAGAGAGAGAGAGAGAGAGAGAGAGAGAGAGAAACGCTTAAAGCGCCAGCCGGAGCTTCCCCGCTGCTATGAGCACACAATCATCTTTTTGAGAGTCTTTTGAACAATAATCATTTAACAAAGGCCAATTACACTTCTGATAAAAGTTTATAGCATTTGAAAAAAAAAGTGGTCAGACTTTAGAAGTGAGCAGTTGGAGACAATGGACGACACCCATGGGAAGAGGTCTGGGGAAAAGAGAACACTGTTCTATGGTGGAAGAAAAAAAAATCAGCAAACAAATAAATGTGAAATAAATAAGTAAATAAATTTGATAATACAGGCTGCGGTGAGTTATAGCAAGGCCGGGTCTGCTGTTTTATCGGTCAGTGATCAGAACCACACAGGCAGCACACGCGGTGTGGTAAACGTGTTCTCTAGATCAGTGGTTCCCAACCTATGGGTCGGGACCCCCCTTATGGGTCGCCAAAGATCCACAGGGGGTCGCGGAGCCCTCTTGATTTTAAGGGGTTTCGTTTTAAATATATATAGCCCATGTTGAATAAAAGACAAAGCATTTAACTAATAAATGCATAGACACAACAAATTGTAAGTGCTACATTAAACATTTATTCTATATTTGACCAAAGACGAATTGAGGAATAAAATAACTAAAATAAGTTTTTGCAGGAAACGGAGGGCATCTTGTGACTCTGTCTCGTGCGGGCGCTCGCGTGGTTGGGTCACCAAAGCTTACAATAGTAAAAACATGGGTCCCTTAAGAAAAAGGTTGGGAACCACTGCTCTAGATCACCACCTATAAAGAGTGCTGTAATTGCCTGAGTAATATCAATGAAACCTTGGGATGGAGGGCATTATGGGTCTAAAGTAGTGTTTCTCAACGGAGACACTACAGACCCCAGGGGGCGGTGGGAAGCCCTAGGGGAGCGTTGAGAAGGATACAGCTGAGTGGGGGCAGGGCTTAGTTCCCATTAGGGTCTAATAGTCTATTTTATTTTTCAAAACTCATGGGGGGGGCGTTGGCAAGCATATGATGAGCTCAAGGGGGCACTGGGGTGCTTATGATGAGGTCAAGGGGGTGTTTGTTCCAAAAAGGTTGAGAACCACTGGTCTAAAGGACTGTGGTGATGATGATGCCAATGTCTATTTCCATGGCCTAATCTCACTGCTGGGCCCATTGGTGACGTGACAAAACAAGAAGTCAACACTGTTTGGATCCATGTTCTTGCATACGTGTGGCTTTTACATTAAAACAGCCCACCCTGTGCGAACCTTCCATTTATAATGCTGACAAAATGAAATAATGCGCTATAATCACCCGTGATAATTGCCAACATCCCCCTCTCTCTTTTCCTACAGTCCCTACTACACAAGATCATGTGCAAGAACAATAGTGGAAAGAAGAGAAAGACCAGAATAAAAGAGGGGAAAAAAATTAACCAGCAACAAAAATAAGGAGAATCGCAATATTTTCAGTGTGCCATCATTTTGTGGGGGGGACCACACACATGAAAAAACCACACACTCATTAAGTCCTATTACTGCAGGAAGCTAGGCATGAGAGAAGTCCCAGTCCTGGTTTCGCTTTGTATGAAAAGTGCTAGCTACGTCGAAAATTAGAGTCTGCATTCGGGGTATGGCGATGGTGGTGAGTGTGTGTGTGTGCAGTGCACGCATATGTGTGCCGTGTCTGTGTGTGTATGTGAGTGTGTGTACATTTGTGTGAACGTGTGTGAATGGGGGGCTTTGCTGAAATAATCCCTCTGCACAGCTAAAATGAGTTAAAAACACATCAGAAGGCAGCTTAACCTCTGAAAACCTCACCGGCGTTTCAACAACAACAAATGATCATTCCCATCATTGTTTCCAAGGGACTCTTTTTTCCCCTTTTCTCCCAGTGCTTTTGGCTTGAGCTGCAAGTCTTTAAAAAAGGGCTGTGGTTTCATTTTTAATGACTATGCTATGGATGTGCGAAGAGCTCTCTCTCTCTTTGTGTGTGTGCGTGTGCGTGTTTGTGTGCGTGTGTGTGTGCGTGTGCGTGTTTGTGTGCGTGTGTGTGTGTGTGTGTGTGCATGCTCTATCCGTGTGGTGTGTGCAAGCATTCAAAAAGAAGTATTTTTAACAGTGACAGTGCAAATGACTAATAGCACTAACAAGGCCTGCGTTTTGCTCATTAAAATGTATAATCCTTGGCTCCCTTTTTGTCAGACAGAGAACAGCAGAGAGAGAGAGAGAGAGCGAGAGAGAGAGTCACCCGGCAAAATACTTAATGCTGTTGCTCTCCATATTGTGGATAAGAGGCAAATGACACGTTTTTTTTTTTCTTCTTCTTCTTCTTCGTCCGGTGCCTTCGCTTACAGTCCCTCATTAACACAGAGAAATGAGTTCCCCTCTTTCTTTCTCACTCTCTCTCTCTCTCACACACACACACACACACACACACACACACACACACACACACACACACACACACACACACACACACACACACACACACACGCACGCACACACACACACACACACGCTCACACACACACACAGCGAGCTAAGAGGCTGTGCACAAAAGACCAAAGCCTTGAAGCTCTCTGTTTAGCCAACACCAAGGCCTTCTGAAAGATCTCCTGCAGGGCGGGTGGGTGGCTAATGATCACTTTTGTGGGGCAATTTATGTTGAAGCACGAGTGCATGTGGTTCTATATTCCTCAGTGCATAATGTCCATATGTGACAATACAATATACCTGTATGAATCTTTCTTGTGTGTGTTCCTTGTGAATGTATGTTCTTTGTCAGAGGCTACACAAGTGCTTGTGATTCTATATTTGTCTGTGCATACACATATGTGAGGATATGGCTGTATGTCTGTCTGTGTGTGTGTTCATTGTGAATGCATGTTTTTGTCTGAAGCTGGGCAAGTGCGTACATTTCGCTGTGTGTTGTGCTGTATGTGAGGACATGTGTCTGTTCATTGTGAATGTACTGTATGAATAGTATACTATGGCTGAAGCTGTGCAAGTGTATTTCTTTATTTGTCAGTGCAATATGTAAGGATATACTTATATGTCTGTGTCTATGTATATGTGAATGGATTTCTAAAGCTGCATGCTTGGATATGTCTGCTGGCATACAGGTAGTTGTGTACAAGAGTGACTGTACATGTCTCTCTCTCTATCTCTCTGTGAGTGAAATACAACAGGAGATCTCTCAGAGATCAAATGGTGTGCGTGCGTGGCGGAGAAGCAATCAGTTGTTCTTCATGGTGCTGAGAAGCTCATTATGTGCACAGAGCGGCCATGTTTGATTATTTATGTCTTGCTTGATTTCTAAATAACATCTCTGCGGCGATGGGACTGATTTGTTTATTAATCCGCATTCTGACACAACACAAAGGGGAAGGCATGGAGGGGTGAAAATCAACTCTGAATACCAACTATACAATAGAAATGTTCACACATGTTAACACACTCAGACACACACACACACACACACACACACGCACGCACACACATGAATTGCAGACACGTGCAGACATGTACACTATGCGCACACGCACACACACAAAACACATAAAGCCTATGAAATTTCATTACAATCGGAATGACTTTTTTTTTTGGTCCAAACAGGTAAGAAAAAAGAACGATGGAAAAAAATGGCTGCTTTCTATTTTCAGGACTGGAGACTTGAAAAATGATTGCAGCACACTCAGTCATCACAGCACTAGACTACCATCACCGGCCTTCATTAGTGGTTGGGCCAAGCAGTGCTTTAAGTGAAGGCTGAGAAATGGTGACGCTTGTGTGTGTGTGTGTATGTGTGTGTGTGTGTGTACATGTCTGTATGTGTACATATACACTTGTGTGTATGCTTGTGTGGATGCGTCAGTGTGTGCTTGTGTATGTGTGAATGTGTCTGAAGGTAAATGAGGGTTTGTGGGTGTGTGTGTGCGTGCCTGAATGCACAAATGTGTGTGTGTGAGCCTGTGTGTGTGTACGCGCGCAGTGTGTACGTGCCGCTAGGTGAAATAACAATGTGTTATTGTTATTATTACGGTTCTCTGTGCTACCGCTGTGGAGGGCAGTGGACGGACTGGAGAGTGGCATGGTGAAGACATGGGTGCCACGCGCCATGCGCCACACACCACACGCCCGTCACACCTTACCGTGCCGTACGGCTCGCCACATGTACGTATTGTAGCGGCTGCCCGTGATTCATGACCTCCCTTATTTATGAAGGAGACTCAGCAGGCACAGATGAGAGCTCGTTTGCTGTATGAAATATGCAGCCTCGGGGCCTCTATGTCTACACACACGCACACGCACACACACACACACACACACACACACACACACACGCACACACACACACGCACACGCACGCGCATTCGCACATGCACACACACGCACATTCACAACTTCAGACCTGACCACTAACAACTGCTGAATTAAAAATTGCCTCCGTACATCAGTGTGTATGTGTGTGTGTGTGTATATATGTGTGTGTGTGTGTGTGTGTGTGTGTGTGTGTGTGTGTGTGTGTGTGTGTGTGTGTGTGTGTGTGTGTGTGTGTGTGTGTGTGTGTGTATGTGTATGTGAGCTCTCATTGTGGCAGAGTGAAGCATCACCATGCTCAGTAGTGCATCTATAATGGCGTGTGCGCACACACACACCCACACCCACTCACACACACAAAGATACACACGTATAAATTCACATAGTTTTTCACACAGTGACAGAGGTAATGACAAACTACAATGTGATCTAACAAATCAAACGACACTGGACTAAACTGCACACACACACGCACATATGATAACTGTCTTTCACCCTAGTGCAAATATCCACGGTACCACAGTAGTCAATCACTTCTGCAGTTCCTTCACACACTACAGTGCGTTGTATAAGCAGTGCCTGGTGTTGTCAGGCTTGTCGATGTAAACATGAGCTCTGTGTGCAGCCCCCACCTCCCTCTTCCCATGTCCTCTCCTCCCCTCGCACCTCCCTTTCCCAGCTCCTCTCCTCCTCTTGCACCTCCCTTTCCCAGCTCCTCTCCTCCTCTTGCACCTCCCTCCCCCCCACCTCCTCTCCTCCTCTCCCACCTCCCTCTCCCATCTCCTCTACTCCTCTCGAGCCCACAGGTGAGGCTAGAGGTCAGAGCAGAGGCCGCGGTGGATGTGGACGTGGAGGTGGCCGGATCTTATCGGGTCGACCGACTTCCGTGACCCCTAGGTGGGAGTGCAAGGTGAGGGAGGGAGCGAGGGAGGAGAGGGTGGGTGGAGAAAAGGTCACGGAGCGGTCAAGGTCATGACCTCTGCCGAGACAACCGGAGCCGCCGCCCCCTGGGAAGCGCTCAGATGTGCAGCAGGGTTGCGGCGCTGCTCGTCCGAGCCGGAGCTCTGGGTCTGGTCTCTGGAGCCGAAGCTGGAGCTGTGGCGGAGCGTCGGCTGTGGGTCGGCCTGGAACGCGGCTTGCTGTTCGCCGTCAGCAGAACCCAGGGATCCTCCAGCCTCTGGGCGGAGCGGGAGCGGCGGAGCAGCACTGCCCTCGGAGCTCCTGCCCCTCCTGGGTCCCTCTGCCCTGGCCCTGGGTCCTGCTCCCGGCCAGCAGCAGCGGCAGCAGCAACAGCAGCAGGAGGGAGGCGGTTGAGAATCAGGGGAGTGATGGAAGACAGACGTGCTCGCTCAGCAATGGAGGAGGAGGAGGTGGAGAAGGTGGAGGAAGGCTGCGGTTGCTGGACGAGGGAGCCGAGAGACAGCCAACGATGGAGGTGTGGACGAGTGGGGCTGGCTGGGGGAGGAGACTGCGACTGCTGCTGCTGCTGCTGGTTGGAGCTAGCTGAGAAAGACTGTGGTTTGTTGTGGTGGTGGTGGTGGGGATGTAGTGGTAGCTGCTGCTGGTGTTGCTGGTCAAGGCTGGCCAGAGGAGGCTGGTGGTGATGATGAGGGTGGAGTATATGCTGCTGGTGGTGCTGCTGTAGGTCTTGTGGAGTGGGGCTGGCTGGGGAAGGCTGCTGCTGCTGCTGCTGCTGCTGCTGCTGGGGTTGTGTTTCCAGCTGCTCTATCTGCTGGATGTGGTTGGCTGAAAAAGGCTGTGCAGTAAGGAAAAAAAATGTAGTGTTAATTCAACCCTAAGCGAGTACTCTGGTACCAAATACACTCTAGAAAATGCTAAATCGACTCACTAAGTGGTGAATTAACAGGTTTTTTTTTTTTACAGCGTTCAATTAAATTAAGTTCTTTATTCCAGACCCGAGGGGATCCATATCACAATAATAAAAAAAAACATCACAGCACAGTAAACACTAAACAGTAAAACAGACATTCAAGAAGAAAAGTGAAAAAAAAACACAAAAAAAGAAAAAAAAGACAGATATTACGTCGCTCTCATTCTCATTCATTGTTCACGTGAACAAACGTTGGGGTCTGACCTGTTGTTGCTGCTGGTCAGTGGTGGTATCGGTTCTGGTACCGGTGTTGGCGCCAGTTCCCTTCAGCAGCTGCAGCTCCAGCTGTTTGCAGCGCGCGCGCTCCCGCACCAGCTGGGTGTGCTGCTCGGCCCGCTCCGTACTCAGGCTGCACAGCTGCACACGACACAGCACAACACAAACACACAATTACAATGCACTCACACTCCATATGGTCCAAGACTGTATGTGTTTCGCTCTCTCTCTGTGTCTGTGTGTGTGACTGCATGCGTGTGTGGGTGTGTGAGTGTGTGCGCGTGCGTGCATGTCTTTCTGTCTATGTGGGCACGTGTGTGTCTTGCTTGGCTCGCTCCATGCTCAGGGTCCACAGCTGCAGAATAGGCAAACACACAATTACAATGCATTTACAGTCATTTTGATGTGTGTGTGTGTGTGTGTGTGTGTGTGTGTGTGTGTGTGTGTGTGTGTGTGTGTGTGTGTGTGTGTGTGTGTGTGTGTGTGTGTGTGTGTGTGTGTGTGTGTGTGTGTGTGTCTGTGTGTCTGTGTTCTACACAGCTGCAGAGTGGACAAACACACAATTACAATGCATTTACCCTCATTGAATGTAGTATGTGTGTGTGTTTGTGGTGTGTATGTTTATGTTACTTGGCTTGGAAAGGACAAACACACATTTACAACACATTTACACTGTGCGTGTGTGTGTGTGTGTGTGTGTGTGTGTGTGTGTGTGTGTGTGTGTGTGTGTGTGTGTGTGTGTGTGTGTGTGTGTGTGTGTGTGTGTGTACGCGCGAGCACGCGTGTCTGTGTGTACGCGCGCGCGCGTGTGTATGTGTGAGCGCATACGTGCGTGCATGCTTGCATGTGTGACAGAGACAGCCAGACAGACAGCCAGAGTTAGAGAGAGAGAGAGAGAGAGAGAGAGAGAGAGAGAGAGAGAGAGAGAGAGAGAGAGAGAGAGAGAGAGAGGGGGAGAGAGAGAGCAAGAGCCTTGGGCTCAGGGTACACAGCTGCAGGCAGGGTAAACACACAATTAGCCAGTAAGCGTCATTGCTATGCAGAGTGATGCATGGCTGAGTGCAGTGGGGATGGCAGCAGAGTTACTTTATTTATCCCAAAGGAAATTAAAAATACACGTCTTAGGTGCTTACATGTGTAAGAAGACCACACACAGCTGATGACAATGAGTAAAAGGATAAAAGGCAATGAAAAGATTTCAAGTGTGTAGATTTCTCTCTCTGCTGGAACATGAATAGGCATGGGTGTACTTTTTCCATTTTAACAGCTTCTGTAGGACACTGTGGGACTGTCACTTGATAACACACTAGGTTATATGTGTTTGACCTTAGTCTAGCTAAGTTGTGTGTGTGTGTGTGTGTGTGTGTGTGTGTGTGTGTGTGTGCGTGCATGCGTCGTGTGTGCGTGCGTGCGTCGTGTGTGCGTGCGTGTGTGTGTGTGCGTGCATGCATGTGTGTCCTTCTGTTTTCATGCACCTCTAGAATTGTGTGGAGTAGAATGTGTTGATGGTGAGACAGATGGAGGCAAAGAAAATGTGAGTGTTCCACAGAAAACTCCCCCTCCCCCCCATGATCAACCCCTGTACCTGTCCTCTGCCAGTGTGAAGAGGACACTGGCCACCATCAACCCACGCAAAGCAGCTGGCCCAGACAACATACCTGGCCGAGTGTTGAAGGATTGTGCAGAAGAGCTGAAGGATGTCTTCACAGACATCTTTAACATCTCTCTGGAGCAAGCAGTCATCCCATCACTTTTCAAAGCTGCTACCATCATACCCGTGCCGAAGAAATCATCACCATCATGCTTCAATGACTACCGTCCTGTAGCACTGACGCCCATAATCATGAAGTGCTTCGAACGGCTAGTCCTGTCACACATCAAAGCCACCCTACCCCTCACCCTGGACCCCTGCCAGTTCGCATACCGAGCCAAGCGATCCACGGAGGATGCAATTTGCTCTGCTGCCCTCCATCCAGTTCCTCACCTACTTGGACAATAAAGACTCATATGTGAGAATGCTGTTCATTGACTTCAGTTCAGCATTTAATACCATAATACCACAACAACTCATCAGAAAACTGGACAAACTAGGTTTCAGCACCTCCCTCTGCAACTGGCTGCTGGACTTCCTGATGCAGAGACCACAAGCAGTACGGGTAGGGAATAACACCTCAAGCACCCTGACCCTGAGCACGGGGGCTCCGCAAGGTTGTGTTCTCAGCCCCCTGCTGTTCACGCTGCTGACACATGACTGCACAACGACCCACAGCACTAACCATCTAGTGAAGTTTGCGGATGACACAACACTGGTGGGCCTCATCACTAAGGGCGATGAGACCCACTACAGAGAAGAAGTAGACCTGCTGGCCAGATGGTGCAAAGACAACAACCTCCTGCTGAATGTCAACAAGACCAAGGAGATTGTTGTCAACTTTCAGAGGGTCCAAAAACAACTGCCACCACTGACCATCGACGGTGATGCTGTGGAGAGAGTGAGCAGCACCAAGTTCCTTGGAGTGCACATCAGCGACGACGTCTCTTGGTCCACCAACACTACATCACTGGCGAAGAAGGCCCATCAGCGTCTCTACTTCTTGCGCAAACTAAAGAAGGCAAGTGCTACAACCCTCCATCATGACAACATTCTACAGAGGAACCATAGAGAGCGTCGTGGTCCAGCTGCATCACAGTGTGGGGAGGAAGCTGCACGGAGAAAAACAGGAAGACACTCCAGCGTGTTGTGAACACAGCGAAGAAGATCATTGGAGTACCACTCCCCTCCCTGCAGGACATTTACACCGCACGCCTCACCCGAAAAGCACTGATGATCATCAAAGACACAAGCCACCCTGCACACAAACTGTTCAANCTCCTCCCTCTGGAAAGAGGTAAAGGCGCCCTCCGTTTCCCGTACCACCAGGCTTGCAAGCAGCACGATGCATCAAGCAATCAAGATACTGAACACTCAACCCACTCTCCCTTCACTGTCAGCCTCTAGCCAGCCAGGCCACTGACAACGCTCCCCCCCCTCATCCCCACCACCATTATCTGCGACTGAACATTCCACCTGCACTACTACATCTGTGACTGAACTTTCAACCTGCACTAACTCAAAACATACACATGCACACACACACACACACACACACACACACACACACACACACA
>NC_085865.1:43686193-43691193 GCF_034702125.1 Engraulis encrasicolus
ACAAGGATCTCTCTTAGCCATAGCTCATCATTCAGCTGTAAGTCTCACTGTAATGCTTTTGCCGTGCTATAAGATGCATGCTGTGTGTCTATTGATGAAAAGCCCAGGTGTACACAGGTTTTGCGAGGTGTTTTTGGTCAAACAGTGTCACTGGGCCAGAACAGGAAGAGGTCCAGTGATGATGAGCCACCTGCCTCACTCTGTGTGCTGCCGGACATTATTCTCATGCTTACAGGTGAGGATACAGGAGGACAAGACTTCATCAGGCATTCAGGAGGGGAGAGAGAGAGAGAGAGAGAGAGAGAGAGAGAGAGAGAGAGAGAGAGAGAGAGAGAGAGAGAGAGACAGAGAGAGAGACAGAGACAGAGACAGAGATAGACAGACAGACAGACAGATGGATAAACAAACAGAGAAAGCAAAAAAGAGTGCAATGTGGAAAAAAATGAAAAAAATTGAGATAGCGTGAAGACAAGGAGATTGAAAAAGAAAGATTCAGAGGATATATAGATAGAAAGAAGAAGGAAAGATAGACACACAAACTGACAAAGGAAAGGGACACTGGTCTCTGCGGGCTGAAAGACAACACCAACACGAGTCAATCGGTCACACCACACTGGCCGCTGTAATCGCCAACGCGGCCCGTTGTAATGGTAATAGACACAGCAGCGATGCCACATCACAAACACCAACAACAAGGCCTAAGCACACTCGCATGGGTTTTAGTGAGGCTCTCCGAATGTTTACTGATGAGCGTTTCCTGTTTGCAGACGGAGGGGGAGGCTTGATGCTGTTGGCTACTGATATGCCTGCTAAGAAACATACACACACACACGTATGCACGCACGCACGCACGCACGCACGCACGCACGCACGCACGCACGCACGCATGCACGCACACACACACACACACACAGACACACACAGACACGCACGCACTTACTCACTCACTCACGCACGCACGCGCGCACACATACGCACACACGTAGTCACACAAACACAGACCGACAGACACACACACACACACATACACGCACACCCACAGACAGATACACAAACAGACACACACAGACACACACACACACACACACAAACACAGACCGACAGACACACACACACACACATACACGCACACCCACAGACAGATACACAAACAGACACACACAGACACACACACACACACACACAGATACACAGACACACGCCCGCACGCACATACACACACACTTCGCTTCTTCTTTGACCACTCACTGCTAGGCCTGCTTGCCACACAGATAAAACAAGCTGGCACCCCAGTGTTTACTCATGGGGCTGTGAGGGGTTTTCTTGCTTGTTTTATTTTGTATTTTTTTCGCCTCCTCCCTCTTCCATCACAGCAGGTTACATATCCCAGAGATGTCATACATGAACAGAGAAAACATCTCATTGATATCCCTCCCCTCTGTCAATTTCTTGAGAGGAATGAGGAAAAAAAATAAAAATAATTTGCCAGAAAAAAACGTCACACTTTTCTGAGATAAAAATTTGATTTCTTTTTCCACCCTTTTATCTGCCAAGCTGGAATAGTATTTTTTCTTTTTCTTTTTCTTGTGTGTGAGTGTGTGTGTGTGCGTGTGTGTGTGTGTGTGTGTGTGTGTGTGTGTGTGTGAGTGTGTGTGTGTGCGTGTGTGTTTGAAGTCTGGGGTCTTAAAAGCCTGTTCATAGTTTTGAATCAAACAGGAGGTAAAGCATCAAGGAGGATTACAACGCGCGGCTCCAGGATACGGGAGATCTAACAAAAAGGGCTTTTGCTTCAGCTTGCTCCTCGGAAAGCAAACATGGATCTCTGAGCCGCGAGTCAAAAAAAAAAGAAAGAAAAAGAAGCAAGCCAAGGCTTCATCATCACGCTTGGTACCGTACCTCTCTACCTGGATATTGCAAATAAAACACGGGAGTCTCTCCACCGTGTCTTTGAAATATTGAGACATTTCACTAAATTCTCCATCACTCCATCACACTGTCTTCCAGGTTGAGTACAGATGAATGACTGTGAGCTTGCTGGTGTATGTCATCACACCTGGTTTGGAAGGGAAGGAATATGACTGCATATGGTTCACATGGCCTCAAGTATACCGTATGCTATAGCTCAGACAGTATAACACAGTACAGGAGAAAAAATAATAGTTTACAACAAATACAGAAGTAGTTGACAACAAATAAAAACAACATTGGGGGGCATGGTGACTCAGTGGGCTAAGGTGCCACACCATTACACTGGGGACCTGGGTTCGGGTCATTTCCTGGTCCTTACCCAGCGCTCTATCCCACTACTTTTCCATCATCTCTCACACTGTCCTTTCCAAATGAAGACATAAATGCCCAAAGATACAGTATGTAGTATATATATATATTTAGAAAAATTGCAACATCATGTGCACCCTGGTGTTTTGTTACCTGTTGGTTGAGGTGGAGAATGCTGTCCATGTTGGACTTGAGCTGGTCCTGCATGTCGCTGAGCGTGTTGAGGTTGTGGGCCACCAAGGTCTCCTTCTCGGCCCTGTGGGGAGATTAAAAAGATGCAAAACGATGAGACGATGAGCCGAGACAGGAGAGACAGGCAGGCAGGCACGAGGATAAGCTCTCAAGCAGACATACAGTACTGTTTTAATAAGCATACAGATTTAATACTTAACAGTCTATTTCTTTGATAGCGAGTCAAAATAACGATGTACCCTTGTTTACTAAATATCATATTTAGGAGGAAGACCATCAGTATGTCGTCTTAACGCAGACAACTTATTACAGAGAAATGTAGACGATGAACGCAAAAGAAGAAAAAAAACAACACATTAAATGAGGGAAAATCCCAAATGATAACGAGGAGGAGCACAATATATTCTTCAAAGGATTTACTGTCCATTAAAATGCTTTAAAAATGACAAAACGCACTGACTAATGTCGGCAAGATCTTTTTAAGAACGAGAGACTGAGACGGCCATTTAATTAACGACATGCATAGCGTAATGGCGTACAGTCAGTTCCCGGGCCCCTTCTCTCTTGCGAGACTCCTAAACAGCCCTTTTTTATGCCCAGATGAGCTTGTCCAGTTAAGAGCCGATGGCATTAGCGTGCAACTTTTCTAAATACTTTTTGCTTAAATCTTCAAGGCCCATCCCCATCGCTCCCCTGGCTTTATCGCCTATTAAACTACTTCTGATGTTAATTTTCTTGTAAAAAAAAAAAGAGTGAGTGGAGGAGTCCTTGGCTTTTGCTGTAATCTGCCGTACGTAGGAAAAGTAATGGATGGGAGAAAGTCCATCATGCGTGAGTTTCACATTCATTTGGGACCTAATGAATTCCATTCCTTTCCCCTTACACAAACTTTCTTTCCCTATTAGTAACGACTACTCTTTATCCCTTTGTCAAAAACAAGATGACGGGGAGATATATATATATATATATATATAAATATATATACATGTATGTACCTATAAAAAAAGAGAAACGGCACGCATAGTTAAGTTGCTAGACGCCCATTATGAAGATTTGCATAAAGAGAGATTCCACTTGACAATCTGTTGTAATTCACTGCGGAATGTTAACTCTTTTTTTTGGTGGAATGGTCTCCATCAATCAATATGGGATAAAGGAACAAAAAATACCAAAAAATACAAGGAGAGGGAAATAAAAAACAAATTATACATGAATAAAACCAGCTGAGCACACAGGCATTCAGTGCAACTTACAACACAGATGAGCACATGAGGCATATGGTGTAAAATAGTGTTTCTCAACAGGGACACTACAGCTCCCCAGGGGGAGTTGAGAAGGATACAACTGAGAGGGGGTGGTGCTTAGTTGCCATTGAGGTGCATTAGTACATTTTATTTTCTAATACTAAGGGGAGGCGTCGGTGGGCTTATGATGAGGTCAAGGGGGCGTTGGGAGGCTGATGATGAGGTCAAGGGGCCGTTTGTTCAAAAAAAATTTGAGAATAACACAGATGAGCACACAAGGCCTATGGTGTAAAAGGTACACTAAGATCCAGATTCACAACAGCACAACACAAGACCAACAACAGGTCTCCTCTCCCTCCTCCCAAAACCCATCACCAAGACAAAAGACTGCACGACACACACACACACCAGTCCTGTACACATGCACTCAGGCCCAGAGGCGATTCTAGGGTCAGGTGGGGCCCCAAGCGAAAATGCAAAATAATGAACATTTGAACCAAAATTGCCACTACAGTGGTAAAGTGTGGGCTGTTATCCACTATCTAGATTCTTGGGGGCGCCAAGCGGCTGCCTGCCTTGCCTGGTGGCAAGATGCGCCTCTGCTCAGGCCTACAGGGCCTTCCACAAAAATGAAATTCCAAGCAGTATTTATGACATCAGCACAGTACGATCTATTCCAGGGGGTTTCCATTAGTCCAGTACATCGTGTCCTGTCCAGTAGCTCTTTCATCCAGATAGGGTTATGAGTGGGGGTGTTGGGGTAATATGGTGCTTCATGTGAAGTACTAATTGTATCATCAGTGCTTTCTAGTCCAGTGGCTTGGCAAAGCCAAAGGGGGCAAGCAAGCGTGGCCTTCCCCTTACTGATGTCAAACCCAGCTGGGGTTCTGATCCGTTTATTAGGACAGCTTAGATACCTCGGCAGCCAAAACGCTGCGTTGTCCTCCTTTACTCTGCATGCCAGACATTCATAATATCTGGGCCCAGCTCCCAACGACATACGCTTCCACAGAACCCCCCCCCCCATCATGCTCAATGGGTGCTTAATCGAAAACATCTCACCCACATTACAGAGATAGAGAGAGAGAGAGAGAGAGAGAGAGAGAGAGACAGACAGACAGACACAGACACATAGAGACAGACAAGGAGAGACATACTAGAATGAAGACCGGAAGAAAGTCAACGAGGGAGAAGGAAAGACATGTTGGAGTAAGAAGACTGAGGCGAATATGGAAAAGACTTCAGGAGAGGGCCAGAAGGAGAGATGGGCTAGAGAAAGCAAGAGGC
>NC_085865.1:43696193-43701193 GCF_034702125.1 Engraulis encrasicolus
CTTGTAGAAATGATGCTTCCTGGTGAAAAGGTCCAGTCAGACCAACGTGTTAAAAAAAGAAAAGACAGCCAGGGAAAATAGCTGTGGACATGTAGTGACCCCAGGCGAGACGCGGCAGCAAGTAAGCAAGTAAGCAAACAAAACATAATCTTTCAGATCTCGCTGCAACTTTTAACAAGATTGAGCACAACATTTTCGAGAGAGAGAGAGAGAGAGAGAGAGAGAGAGAGAGAGAGAGAGAGAGAGAGAGAGAGAGAGAGAGAGCACAACTTGGCTAATGGGTTGATTTGTCAAACGTAGCACTAAGCTGTGCTCAATCAAATTTAATTGGCTGACAAGCATTCTTGACGCTCCGTCGGCACCCGCTGGGTGAACAAACATGTCTCTGCGTGGGCATCCCTACAGGCTACACCGTCAGCCAGGTCCTTAGTTTTGTCAGGCGCTGCTACCGCCAGGCCCGCTGACAAGCTTTGGCTGGGCCCGGGACAAAGACATCTGAAAGGGCCCCAGTCCCAATGCATACAATGTAATGAGGATCCAATTCTGGCCCCCCTCTCTCCCTGGGCCCGGGACAAGTGACCCCCTTTGTCCCACCTTGTCAGCTTGCCTGGCTGCAGCTGCTCTGCTTGGACAGTGGACTGGAGAGACAGGAACCTGCTGCATGTTTCCAACAGCTCCACGTCCACACACATCATGCCCGCCCCCCACATCATCCCCCATCGCTGTTTCACTTTAGTCAATGCTTTATTTTGACTCCTACTACGACAAACATGTCAGCTGCTGAATAAAAGGCACTGCCACAAATTGTACCCCCAGAGAATAAGAAAAAAAGAATCAATATTAGATGAAAGGCATCTGGGTCTAGGGTTTCTCCTCATTCACTTTTTCAGTATTAATACAGGCCCATAAGAGGTGTATTTCCTGGACATTCCTGAACCTTGGAGGTCCTTTTGTACATTTGAAAGTTCAAAAATATATACTATATATATTTGAAGCGTTCCTGGCCTGGCCATTCAAATACTTAAAAAACTATTGTCTGTCATTCAGGAGATCAGGCCCTGCTTGAAACAGAGCTCTGAAGTTCTCTTTTTTTTTACGTTGATATCTGAAAAAAAAGAGGTTACACTCTACTAACTACTAGGTTATGACAAGTCTTGACTTAGTTTAAACCCATCTGCACATTGTATTTGAAAAAAAGAGTATCAGTACCTCTCAATTAAAATTAAGTGTATGGAGGCGAGGGCAAGTTGGTCTACAGCTTGATTTTAAATTTCACAAACTTCAAGTAAACTTTTAGCAACATAAAATCCTGAAATTAAGTAAAGGTACTTCATCAATGATACAACTAAGCGAGCCATAAAATTCTGTAAAGACAGTTTTTACATTTAATCGCAGGCATGTGAAAGAAGAAATCCTACATTGTTATTCTAAGCAGTGAGTGCGGCCCAAGGCTACTTCATCAGTTGGCTAGATTACTGCGTCACCTCTTCAGCCACTCGATAGTCTTCCTGCTAACTTCATTCAAACGGCGCCACTCGAAGCTCCACTCCAGCATAATATTTCAACATAAATACATATGCACTTAACGAGCATGTGGAGGAGGGAGGGAATGGGAGATAAGTGCGGCTATCACGTCCTTAACATGTGCGAATGTTCCATAACACCATGTGCTCTATACCCAGGGCCACTGACAGCTTTGGCTGGGCCTGGGACAAAAGTCGTCTAAAAGGGCCTCAAATCCGACACAAACAATGTATTGAGGACCCGTTTCGGGGCCACCTGTCTCCCTGGGCCCGGGACAAATGACCCATTTGTCCCTTCCTGTCAGCGGCCCTGGCTATAGCGTACGTGTCTCATAAAGGCAAGAAGTAGAGGCCCATGTCAGGTGCCACAGCTAACCCAATGGGAAACACACTGAGGACGCTAAGCGAGATAAGTGAAGCGAAACGCATATTATAATTTAGCCTCCATTTAGAGTAGTGTAAGACTGTGGGAGAGAGGTTAAGTGTGTAACTTAACTGAGAACTTATAAAATACCTTGCACACCTTACCAATGCGAAAGATACTAAGTACAGTAAATGAGACAAGTGAAGTGAGGGCATACGTGTCTACATTGAGACAGGGGTAAGTGTACACTAAACCAAGCTAGCTTGTAGTGAACCTTTTCTTTTTATAGTGGATTGGTGAGTACTGTGCCAGTGTATACATGTATACTGTATGTGTACTTACTCTTCCACTTCTACAACACCATATGATATAGATTAAGGATAGGTGTGCAAGTGTGTAGTAAGCAAGCGCTCATAATGTACCTTTTTATAGTGGGTTGATGAGTACTATGCCAGAAGTGTGTGAGTGTGTACATACTTACTCTTCCACCACCACACCACCATCTGATAAAGGGTAAGGGTAGGTGTGTAAGTGTGTACTAAGTGAGAGCTTGTAATGTACCTATTCTGGTTTCTGGTTGATGAGCACTATGCCAGGAGTGTAAAGTCTATGTGTAGTTATTCTTCCACCTCCATAACCCCATAAGACATACAGTAGTCTAAGGGTGGGTGTGTAAGTGTGTACTCGTGAGAGCTTGTAATATACCCTTCTCATATCATTGATGAGTACTATAGCAGAAGTGTCGTAGTGTGTTGTGTATGCGTGTGTAGCACGTGTACTTACTCTTCCACCTCCATAATGCCATGTCATATAGGGTAAGTGTGTACTATGTGTGTACGTTTATGGTGGGTTGATGAGTACAGGAGTGTCATGTGTCGTGTGTGTGAATGTGTGTGTAGCGTGTGTACTTACTCTTCCACCTCCAGCTGACCTTGCAGTTGATGGAGAAGGGCCTGCTGATTGTCAGAGTGAGTGGAGATGGCCTGCGTGATGGAGGGAGGAAAGCTCATTAGGGCCCCAGTACATTAGCAGTGATGAAGTGGCCCACGCTGCAGCAGCAGACCAATGAAGCCCTCGGCCCCCCCACCACCACATCACCAGATCCCCATGGAGAGAGAGAGAGACAGAGAGAGAGAGAGAGAGAGAGAGAGAGAGAGAGAGAGAGAGAGAGAGAGAGAGAGAGAGAGAGAGAGAGAGAGAGAGAGAGAGAGAGAGCTGACAGGATGGCTTGTGTTGTGTGTCTGTGTGTATTGTCTTTGTGTGTGTGTGTGGTGTGTGTGTGTCTTGGTGTATTGTCTTTGTGTGTGTGGTGTGTATGTGTGCGTGTGCGTGTGTGTGTGCGTGCGCACGTGCAGATAACACTACAGACAAAATCAGCAGAAGCCAAACAAGTTAGTTTAGCCCATCCAAGTTCTGGACCATCGAAGACAAATAGCCAAGCTTTGAGTAACACTTGTATTGGGGAAAACCGTAGCGATTGATCACTTTGGCTAAAGAGTTATAGAGTCGCTGTTGTTCTGTAGAATTGCGCTTTACTTGTGTTTGTTGACTCTGCCTCACCCTGCTGTTGTCTGAAGTTACAGATGGGTGTTACAGTGTGTGTGTGTGTGTGTGTATGTGTGTGTGTGTGTTCACGCTCATCAGACACCTGGACTGAAAAGCGGAATGACGTGGCTCTGGTGGTCTTGTGTCCCCGACCTGTATGGCTGCTTTGTGACCTTCATTGTTACTATGGAAACATAAATCATCTGCCTTTGTCTGTTTCATATGTATGTTTTAAGGAGATTTCTTTCTGTAGGCCTACCAGAAAATCAGCAGTGGTTCTTAACCCATTTTGTCCTAAGCCCTTTTTTGTAAAGGGTGCCCTCTGCCTATTAAATCCTAAATATCTCAGCCTCCGAAGCACATACGAACATGATATGATTTGTATTTAAAAGCTAGGACCCTCATTTTGCCTTAGAATGTGTTCATTCAGCTCTAACATACCCACATCTTTAATAAAACAGCTCAAATCTCAAGAACCTGAATGCAGCGTATGTGCGTCTCCAGGACATAATGGGTTAATGCACCCCCTTGCCTCTCTCCAAGACAAGCCGCGCACCCCCAACCCAAACTTCTACATATGTATCCACACTAAAATATGACTTAAGTGATTAATTACTATGATTCTTGCTTGAGACATTAATGAATACCTTAATGACTTTACATGGGGACCAAAACACGTTTTAATTTGGTTTTGATTTGGCGGATTATAATTTTCGCTAGTAGAATTTTTGGTCACACCCTCAACGCAAACAAAATTCCATGCACCCCCTGAAGTCTCTGGCGCACCCACAGGGGGTGCCCGCACCCCAGGTTAAAGGGCTCTGCATACTTCACGTGCGCACTTTGGCGCGAGAACCATTAATGACGTCATCACTTGCGCCAGACTATTCATACTTCAAAAGCGCCCTGCTCGCATTGTCGGAAGTGCCCTCTGCTGTTCATGAGAGAAACGGCAGTATCTTTCGCAACTCGCAAGCGTGAGTTCTATGGATGTATAAAATAGAAAGCCAAACACGGCTGCTGTAGGGCTACTGAACGTCTGACTTGTGACTTACCACATTGAAAAATATATTTTTTGTTGTAGCCTACATTGCCAGATCATTCCAAGACCATGTGAGAGCATTGTTCTGGCGGCAGAATTTATAAATAGATCGCCGAACACAACATGCTTCTGAACAAAGTAAACAATTGTTTCACTGAACAACATTTAAGAGAGAAGATAAAATAACTCTCAAGGACATTTTATTATCCTCAAAATGATGCAGGATCCATTCTGTAGTAGCCTACAGTAGTTGTAGCCTCTCTTCGCAACTCCTGCTTTGTCTGCCTACCTGCATGGTCGCTGGTGGCGCACGATAAGTTACAAAAAATGTGGGGTGCACGACGTCGCGCCACGGCAGCTCGCGCCACGGCGTGTGACGTCATTTTGGGTCACGTGACGGCGTGAGGTCGAGTGAGGTCGCAAGTGAGTTCGCGAGTGAAGTATGAAGGAGACTAGCGCCAGTCACGCCAAGTATGAATCCCCCTTAAGAAGCACTGGTCTAGTGAACAAGGCAAAGTGAAATAGC
>NC_085865.1:43703693-43706193 GCF_034702125.1 Engraulis encrasicolus
CAACCATAACGGATCCCCCCCCCCCCCCCCCCCACCCCACACACACACACACACACACCCCACTCCATCTCCACACACCCGAAAAAGAAGCTCCAATAACAATAACACCCCCCTCCACACACGTACACCCAGCCAAAAGTCATGTGTAACTGAGGTGATAACACGTGAGGGCTTCTGATATTAAGTAAGGGTTAACGTTCGGCGAGAAGGTCGCTACCGTGGAATAGCAGCACGACAGAGAGAATCTTTAGACCCCGACGCGGAGCGGAGGGGTCTTGTTCTCTCTGAAGTGCTGCTATTCCACAAAGCGACCAAAGTTAACCCGCTTATTATATGGATATATTCACACATGGCGGGGACATTTCTTTAGGCCTATTTAATGTTAAGATTGTTGCTGCGCAAAACAAAACAGTGCCGTTGTGGAACACCGCTATCTACACAACAGCTAGGTAGCCAGGACAACAGGTGTTGTCTATCACAGCAGCTGATTAGAGTCTTGTTGAAAAGTCGCTTTAGCAGTGAAAAGTCTTGTTGCCATTGACAGCGGTCTGTTATAGACCAACCCGTCCGTTATCGAAAAATAACAGACGTGCGAACGTTGGGGAGCCCCGTTGAAATGAATGGAGCATTCGACCGATGACGTCACAACCATATAATAATAGCTATTATTATATGGTTGTGACGTCATCTGTCGAATGCTCCATTCATTTCAACGGGGCTCCCCAACGTTCGCACGTCTGTTATTTTTCGATAACGGACGGGTTGGTCTATAACAGACCGCTGTCAATGGCAACAAGACTTTTCACTGCTAAAGCGACTTTTCAACAAGACTCTAATCAGCTGCTGTGATAGACAACACCTGTTGTCCTGGCTACCTAGCTGTTAGCGGTGTTCCACAACGGCACTGTTTTGTTTTGCGCAGCAACAATCTTTTGACATTTAAAACTATAATAGCCTAGACTTCACATTAAATAGGCCTAAAGAAATGTCCCCGCCATGTGTGAATCATTTAAAGGTACACTGTGCAGGAAATGGTCAAAAAAGGTACTTCAACTATGCTGCTCATTGAAACTGGGCTGCCTATTGACAAATTTGATCTTTACATGAAAGCTGACTAAGTAATAAACACATATTTTCTAATAAGATCCAAGTACAGTCAGTTTTGCAGCTAAAAATGGCTATTTTTGGAAATTCAAAATGGCGGACCATGGAGAAGATCCCCCTTTTCATGTATGAAAAGTGCAATTTTTCCAGTCATAATGAATACTTAGAATTTGATGGTGGTGGTCAGTATTCATGAAAAAGGTAACATTAGTGAATGGGCAGCATGAATTCTGGAAATAAATAACTAAAAATCTCACACAGTGTCCCTTTAAGTGACATCCATATAATAAGCGGGTTAACTTTCGGCGAGTCGGTCGCTTTGTGGAATAGCAGCACTTCAGAGAGAACAAGACCCCTCCGCTCCGCGTCGGGGTCTTAAGATTCTCTCTGTCGTGCTGCTATTCCACGGTAGCGACCTTCTCGCCGAACGTTAACCCTTACGTGTTTCTGTTTTGAAAGGCAACGTGTGTGTGTGTGTGTGTGTGTGTGTGTGTGTGTGTGTGTGTGTGTGTATGTGTGTGTGTGTGTGTGTGTGTGTGTGTGTGTGTGTGTGTGTGTGTGTGTGTGTGTGTGTGTGTGTGTGTGTGTGTGTGTGTGTGTGTGTGTGTAATAACTCCATACAGAGGTACGAGAACAGTAAGTTGTCCGATAATAGAGACCTCTCGTGTGTCTGACAGTTGTCAATCACTGGTACAGACAGGCAGCATTAGTATTTGTACATACAGCACTATGCAATGCATGTGTATGCGTGTTGATGCTTTAACAATGTGAATACCTAACATGTGCAACTGGGTATGTGGAATAATGACCATTTTTCTAATAATGTCTGTGTGTGTTACTTTGTGTGTGTTACTTTGTGTGTGCTACTTTGTGTGTGTGTGTGTGTGTGTGTGTGTGTGTGTGTGTGTGTGTGTGTGTGTGTGTGTGTGTGTGTGTGTGTGCGCGCCCGTGTGTGTGTGTGTGTGCGCCCGTGTGTGTGTGTGTGTGTGTGCCCATGTGTGTGCCCGTGCCCATGTGTGTGCCCGTGTGTGCCCGTGTGTGTGTGTGTGTGTGTGTGTGTGTGTGTGTGTGTGTGTGTGTGTGTGTGTGTGTGTGTGTGTGTGTGTGTGCTGTCACAAGAGTGCCTGGTGGTGCATCAGCATCAGAGCTGAATTAAAAGCTTGGGAATGAGGAAGGCAGACTGCTGACACACGACTCTGACCTACTTTACTTTATTTCCTGCTAAATTAGCACACGCTGCTTCTTCACCTCAAACTTTATAAAACCGCACCAGGTGTTCAGGCACTTAATATAGTGTATGCGAATCTTAATATAGTGTATGTGTGTGTGTGTGTGTGTTTGTGCTTGAGTGTGTGTGTGTGTGTGCTTGTGCATGCCTGCGAGCGTGCATGTGTGT
>NC_085865.1:43711193-43713693 GCF_034702125.1 Engraulis encrasicolus
GGGCCTTGTTTGTCGAAGAAACATTTGTTTCGAATGAAGCTGCCTGGCGCAGATGTGCATTGACACGGCTGTGCAACAATACTTGTGCTTGAAGTGTGCACAGATGAGTGTGTGTGTGTGTGTGTGTGTGTGTGTGTGTGTGTGTGTGTGTGTGTGTGTGTGTGTGTGTGTGTGTGTGTGTGTGTGTGTGTGTGTGTGTGTGTGTGTGTGTGTGTGTGTGTGTGTGAGCGCGTGTGTGCAAATATGTGTCTGCTGTCTCACACTCTAGTTCCTGTGTGGAGCTTAACGGGAATAGCAGCTCATCACAAGCTGTCTGGGAAAGTATCTGGCTGCTAATCAGATCCTCAGACCAGAGGGGGAAAAAGTATTTTTTTTATTTTGAAAATGGCACAATAGGCCTCAACAGGCTGAAAGGCATCTCTGAATCAGTGTTACCATACTCTACCGGCTATAACTAAGTACTGTAATACAGGTGTACAGTAGGGGAAGCTGCGTTTGGATTTACTCCTCATGCGGCTATACCAGGAATTGAAGGCAAAATATCTTGTTTGGGAATTTAATTAATTATGAATTAATTATAATTAATAAACAAATTAATTAAAAGGTAATTAAAGGAAAGGGCAGGGAATACCCCCTACACAGGTAACTAAGACTCAAGTCTCCCTGAGGCTCTATATGAGAGACAATCCTGCTTCCCATCTGCAGGACAACCCAGGATGGAAACGTACTCAATAATGCTTCACAGCACATCAGCAGACAGGTTTAGAAAATCTGTGGTGGCAGCACAGAGCACATGGGAACCTAATGTCATATATTGTAAACAGAAGAGTCAACAGTAAGGTTTAACATTTTAAAAAGAAACACTGTTTTCTTCCAATATACTGAAGGTAACTTATCTCAGGCAACCAGTGGACCTGTGTACTTGTCTTATGATCAGCTGACGCTGTTTTAATTAGATCAAACTTCTGGTGGATTCTTGTTCGGTTTTTAGTGTTTATCAGTAACAACACAGTCTGCCTCATTAGGCACAATGGAGTAAATGGTGTAACATCTACTGTACTATGTGATATTATGTGCTAATGTTGCACTTGCACCATGAATTTACTTTAACTTTTGAACCTTCTGATTGTAAATTGGCACTATTGAATAGCTAAGCACAGAATACCTACCGGTAGTTTGGTTTAGATGAAGAGCATTCAGCACAGCTTTCAGTGTGCTTGTGGCCTGGAGACCTTTTTCACAAGACGAATGAACGAATCTACAAAGCAATTACTTAATGCCTCCAATCAACAGCTTGCTGTGTGACTATACATACGTAGACAAGAGTGTTTAATTGAAGCACTTGTTTGAAATGTAATTACTGGCACGGTAACCATGTTAGAGCTAGTAAAAGTGTTACAATCAGTAGTAAAAATCTACTGCGAGACCTACAGGATAACAGAGCCTAGGGAAAGAAGTGAATATGCATTTCTTCATCAGTAGAAGATGATTAAGAAGTCACCTTACTGCAAATACGAAAAAAGCAAATCAGAGATATATTAAATATATGAATGAATTATCATCTCGAAGAGCACATATTAGAATTTAAAATATTCAGGACACTGTAACGAAACTCGGTAATACACCAGATGGGACACTAATCACATATTGACTTTGGGCAACCTTACATAAAGCCGTAATATAAACATCAGAGAGGGAGGGTGCTCACCAATGCAAAATACATTTTACAACAAGCTAAAACGTGAGCAAATCTTGAATCATACATCCAATCAAATTACTGTATGAGTGAATGTTTTTCATGTCCTGATATTTTCTTCCATACCTTTGCTCATAACACCGCACACAAAGGGAGGCGAAATGCCATATGGGGGGAAAAAAGCAATAACCTTTTCCTGCAACAATGGCATTCGACTAATTGCACACAATTAAAGTGTGACTGTGTGTACTGTGGATGTTGCTGTGGATGGTGATGTTTGTGTGGATGCGTGCGTGGGTTGCCTACACTCAACTCATCACACAGGAGCAAATCATCTCTGCACCTGCACCTCCAACTCCACCTTCCCCCCTCCAGGTGGATATGGAAAAGGTCATGTGTAATTGTGTGTCAACACTACTACCCACCACCACCACCGCCCCCCACCTCCTACCCGAACATGAAGACATGGGTGATGGAACGAGATGGAAAATGTGACGCAGGCTTGCCCCGTTCCACAGGTGCGTATGTCCGCATCCACACAGACACAGAGCCACCACTTCCTACCATTAAGGTGGGGAAGGGAATCTGGACGCGTCTGTCTGGAGCACAGATACAAACCATCTGCCTTTATCTTTCCTCCTGAGTGAGAGGAGAGATAGTGGCGACAGTGTGGAGATCTATGCCACCGAGATCAGAGATAAGGGACAAAGCCTCTACCCCAAATCAAGATACACACATGTATGCTGCATGCACACGTACAGACGCGCACGCACGCACGCACGCACGCACGCACGCACGCACGCA
>NC_085865.1:43718693-43723693 GCF_034702125.1 Engraulis encrasicolus
ACTGCTAAGCTCTGCGGCAGATGACCACAGGGATGTGTTTCTGCATACTGGCTCTCAATCGTCCTCGTGTCATGCGTTTTCTAGTAATCGCCTGGTCATGTGATCCCACATGTGTCGCCGATGTGGTGCGGTGTCGGTGTTCTCAAACCCCAACGACCAGATCCCGGATCCCCACCAGACTTGGCCTCGGAGTTGGCTGCAGTCGGGGAAATGACTCCCTGTCAGCTGAGGCGGCTCCAACCCCGGGGCCCATCTGGATTGCATTTCTAAGCCTGCCAAAGGAGGAGTCCGCTAGCCAGGCAGCCATCCCTTCCAAGTCTCTCTCTCTCTCTCTCTCTCTCTCTCTCTCTCTCTCTCTCTCTCTCTCTCTCTCTCTCTCTCTCTCTCTCTCTCTCTCTCTCATTACCCATCTACCCATATTAGGCTACTGCATCAGCTAGTCAGACCTAGAGGATGACATACACCACCTCACCCCACCCTGCTCAACCACACCCTGCCTGCCATGTGTCACCCTGGCTGGCTCCACCTTTCCCAACCTCCCCACACCCACCCTACCCTTCCCTTCCTACCTACTGAAGACAAAAGCTGGCAAGCCAACAGCCTGAACATGGCATTGCAAGGGAGTCGTAAATTGATAATGGCTGACGGTCTGTTAGGTGTGGTACTGGCAGGCCTTCCATCACCGAGTACTGTAGATACTACATGTGGTTGCAGCAGCAGAGCTCCAGATTGAGAGCTCCAGAGATGGCACTTAAATAGAGGTTCAGTCATTTCTCTCCCCTCGTTACAGCGCTAGGCTTACACACACATCGTATCTGCTAACTACCAGATACCGGCGGCTGTGCTCAGCTGTCACCACGGAAACACCACTCGGGCTAGGAGAGAGAGCCGTCATCTTGACAGCTTAAATACATGTCTCCAGTGACGGTGCCATCACTCACTCTTACCCTCAATTCGTCAGCGACGTTCTTCAGCTAAACTCTTTAATTTCAAATGTACGTCCCGAGTTATAAATACATAAAAAGAAAACATTAGCAGTCTTAAATATGGGTAGTGCTGACATACCTCAGAGGTGGCAGCCTCTAGTTCCTTCTCCAGAGCTTCCTGCTTGCTCTTCAGAGCGTCGGTCTGTCATGGAGACATCAACGAGAAGCGTTTGGGCTATCATCTTTTATTTATTTATTTATTTATTTATTTCAAGCTACATTAGATATGTGCCTGACACATCAATTGGTACATGATGAACTGATAGTTGCTTCGCAAAAAAAAAAGTTACTATAAGTTTCAGGTTTGACTTTCACATTACTGGTACTTTGTACACAGGACTTCCCAAATAGAAAGTACAACTATAATTTCTGTACCATTTCAATTACAAAACACTTTGTCGGTTTATCCATCTATGAAAAATGTCGGTCTGTTAACATATTACAATACAATATACCTACATGTATAAGCATTCAAAATGTGACCCTTATTTTTTGCACCACCACATATTTGTTAAACAGCCGCACTTTTGTAGTAGACGTTGGTTGATGTCAGTGGGCATGTCTCTGCGTGCTACACATGTGTTGCAAACACAAGACAAAACATGCCAGATCCACTACCGGAGGCTTAAAAACAATCGGTGACTCCTTTTATTTGATTAAATTCTTTCCAATAGCCGTTCCAGCTAATAGGAAAAGCATCAGCCTTAAAAGGCACGAGACTGACCGCTGAATCCACCCAAAACAAGCAGTATTTGGACTTTGTGTGTTTACAATGTTTTAGATAAAACACAGAGGGAAGTTACGGTGTGTGTGTGTGTGTGTGTGTGTGTGTGTGTGTGTGTGTGTGTGTGTGTGTGTGTGTGTGTGTGTGTGTGTGTGTGTGTGTGTGTGTGTGTGTGTGTGTGTGTGTGTGTGTGTGTGTGTGTGTGTGTGTGTGTGTGTGTGTGTTGTGCAAAGTCGGGTGCTTGGGAGTGTGTGAGTTTATATTGATTTAGATTAAAGCCAGAGGAAAGACAATGCGATGGCCTTGTGTGTGTATGCCAAAATAGATAGGCGACTCCGAGGCCCATGTTTGTTTACAGTATTTTTGATAAGACATGAGGGAGTGTTTAGCGAATCACAATGATGTAGCCACGTCTGTCTCCAATAACCCTTTTCAGAACAGCTGCAAACATGTTTTGTAGTGCTCAGACGCCGTAGTTAAAATGCGCATTAAATATATCATCGGTTGGTGGTTTTGTAACCAACTGTTGTCTAGTCTCATAAAAAATAAAGATGTTTCCTGCACGACATAGACCGTACACTGTGTCACATTGCCTCTGGCTATATGTGGGACTTAATGGCGGCATCCGTAGCCATGGAAAACTTTCTTGCAGAACTTCAAAGTTTCAATTCCATGGGTAATCAATGTATTTATGCATATATACGTACATTACAGTATACGGTGGAAACCCTAATGGTTGCTGTTTGGTAGGGCCATTAAGCATAGAGAGGTTCTGCACACTGTGACACATTAGCGAAGTGACTTCCTTTGTAGTTCTGTCTGTTTTTCCGTTAGCAGATGGGGAGCGGCAGGATGGTGTAAAGGGGTGTCAAGGGACTGGAGCTAACGAAGAGATGACATACAGTACACATGCGTTTTATTTAACACGCATAACTGCGGGGTCTCTCAAGTCAGTGTATTGACGACAGGCATTACTGTCATGACTTCCCAAGACGTAATTCATTCTCTAAATGACATGTTTTTTTTTGTTTTTTTTCAGCAGGACAGCTAATATGCTCATTACTGTGACATGCTTATTAAAGATCAAGGAATTGATGTGGGTGGTAAATGTTAGATAACACAAAGTTTGAAACTATGTTTGTACTGCCCAGCACTATTTTCAGTGTTTCGGTTTCAGAAGAGAAGACAGACACGTTCATCTGTTGCAGAAAATTTGATTGACATGACTTCAAGCAACATTTTCAAAATGTTTTCGATAACTTTGTTTGGCCAGGAAGTTGATGCTTTCAAATTCTTGTTTTTCCATTTGACTGCCTAACATCTTCTATTCAGGAGATGAATGCATGGGGTGCAGGGCTGGACTGGCATTCTGGCATAGCAGGCTTTTCCCGGTGGGCCCTGCTCCCTCGTGGGCCCCTATTTTCAGATTTTTTAAAAAACATTTCTGATAAAAAGGGCCCACGAGGGAGCAGGGCCCACTGGTGAGTCAGTTCTGCGCCACTAATTATGAGCTCTAAAGGGACACTGTGTGAGATTTTTAGTTGTTTATTTCCAGAATTCATGCTACCCATTCACTAATGTTACCTTTTTCATGAATATTTACCACCAACATGAAATTCCAAGTATTCATTATGACTGGAAAAAATGGCCTTTTCATACATGAAAAGGGGGATCTTCTCCATGGTCCGCCATTTTGAATTTCCAGAAATAGCCATTTTTAGCTGCAAAAATGACTGTACATGGGCCATACTAGAAAATATTAGTTTATTACTTAGTAAACTATCATGAAAAGGTCAAATTTGGCAATAGGCGACACAGTTTCAACGAGCAGCATAGTTGCAGTACCTTTTTTGACCATTTCCTGCACAGTGTCCCTTTAAGCCAAAAGTGTCCGGGCCCTATTTCTCTCCCAGACCAGTCTTGATGGGGTGTCACAGTGTGTTTGAGAAAATCATATCTTCGACTTATGCTCATATCTTCCACCTATGCTCATAAGGTATCTTCGAAGTTCCCGAATGCAGGGTGTCATACACACACTCACAACTACCTACTGGCATGTTGAAACATCTCATCAGTGGCATAATTTTTGAATCAGTAGCATCATAATCGTATCCTCTGTACCTCCTGCTGCTTGCTGGCCATGCTCTGGTGCAGGGCGTCAAAAACACACTCACACACACACTAGCAATATATCGATAGCAATGCTACAGTCAGTGTCCTCCATACAGTACCTCCTGCTGGTTGCAGGCCATGGTCTGGTACAGGGCATCATACCCTCTCACATATTGTACACTCGCGTCAGTGTTACACTATCGCGAAAAGATAGAAAGGAGTCGCACACAGGAGCTGAATGCAAAATCAAAAACTGTATTAAACAAAGCCGAAAAAAGTAAATAAAACCGACAGACAAGGGACAAACGTTTCGGGTCTAGCCCATCATCAGTGTTCCCAGTTTGAAAGTCTAATACAGTTTTTGATTTGGCATTCAGCTCCTGCGTGTGACTCCTGTCTTCCTTTTCTCCATACTGTTCTTGGAATTACGCACCGAGCGAAAAACTCAGAAAAAGATATTGGCGCGCACGCCACCCCACCAGTGCTATTAGTGTTACAGTATCTTCCATAGTCGTCAACCTTTATCTCTTACAGATATTTATGCAAAGTCACAATATCGTCCATACTTGTCGGCCGTTATCCTGTACAGATATGGATGGTGATGTTACAGTATCGTAAATACTCGTCGGCCGTTATCCCTTACAGATATGGATGGCAATATTACAATATCGTACATACTCGTCGGTCGTTACCCCTTACAGATATGGATGGCAATGTTACAGTATCGTAAATACTCGTCGGCCGTTATCCCTTACAGATATGGATGGCAATATTACAATATCGTACATACTCGTCGGTCGTTACCCTGTACAGATATGGATGGCAATGTTACAGTATCCTCAATACAGTACCGTACCTCCTGCTGCTTGCTGGCCACCTCCTGGTGCAGGGCGTCCGCCTCGGCTCTCTGGGCCTCCAGCCGCTCCTGCTGGGTCTGCAGCTCCCGGCCGCGCTCCTCACACACACACTGGCACTGCTGCAGCTGCAGAGACAACTCACACACACGCTCCTCATGCTGCTTCACCTGGAGACAGAGAGAGAGAGAGAGAGAGAGAGAGAGAGAGAGAGAGAGAGAGAGAGAGAGAGAGAGAGAGAGAGAGAGAGAGCCAGAGAGAGAGAGAGAGAGAACGAAAGCAAAAGTCAAAAGTAAAGTAGGTGACAGAGCATAATATACGCAT
>NC_085865.1:43726193-43733693 GCF_034702125.1 Engraulis encrasicolus
ACGCACACACATACTATACGCACACGCGTGCATGCACGCAGGCACGCAGGCACGCACGCACACACACACACACACACACACACACACAACAATAACGGTCACATTCACACAGAAAGACAGACTGACAGACACACAGATACGTAGATAAATAGATAGATAGACATATGGATGCAGCATTCGAGCGGTAGCGTGGGTGGTGAAAAAGGAAGAGCGATATTTAATAAAGGCCTGCCACTGGTAATCCTCCCTGATTACCTAACCCTAAACACCCCCGACCATACTCCTACCCCCCATGCAAAGTATTAACCCCCCCCCATGGCCAAGGTCTATGCCACCGCTGGGTCTGTTGACGAGGACAGCAGCCTGCTGTCACCTGCGATAATGTGACAGCTCATTCTACTGGAAAGGGCCTCTGCGGAATTACCCTCACCTTCTCCCATACCATACATATATACATGCATATAGACCAACACACACACACACACACGCACAGAAAAAACACACGCACGCACATATGCACGCACGCATGCACGCACGCATGCACGCATACACACACACACACGCACTCGCACACGCACACACACACACACACACACACACACACACACACACACACACACACACACACACACACACACACACACACACACGCCCATCTCCAAATCCGTTGCAGCAGGTAATAGCGAAAAGCAGTATCTATGCTCCTTTCAGTGTGCAGAGCCACAGAGAGCTGGCAATGAAACCCCTACAGAGCAGGGGAGATTAAAGAGCTGTAATTACGAGGGGGTGGTGCATCCTGGGAAGGAGAAAATGAAGGGAGGAGGACGAGGGACAGATGGAAGGAGGCAGGGATGGAAGGAAGGAAGAAGGGAAGGAAGGAAGGAAGGCTTGAAGATGTCTGGTGGCTCGTTACAATGCTTCCTTCCTATCAGCGCAGCTGAGGGGGCTACACAGGCCTACTCACTGCCACCAGCGACAGACAAGCTACACTGGGGAAGACTGCTGTCGCGTTTGTACATGACACATTTATACACACAGGCGCACACATGCACACACACAAACACACATGTAAATGACACATTCATATTCACACACCCACACCCACACACGCACACAAGCACGCACGCACACGCACACGCACACGCACACACACACACACACACACACACACACACACACACACACACACACACACACACACACACATCCTATTCTTATTCCCTCACAAATGAGCTTGTGTGTGCGTTTCCCTCCTGGGCATATCAAACATGTCATTAAGAAGAGGAAGAGAGAAAAAAACACATGCACACAAAGTAACAACAACAAGAAACAAGAAGCATATTCTAATTAGATTTCTCAAACATCTCACGTTGAAGGTGAAACATATTGATTGTCAGATCATTCTGTTTTCTGTTTTATGCGCTTTTATTGTTGCTTCACTCTCTCACTCCCACTGTCTCTCTTTCTCTCTCTCTCTCTCTCTCTCTCTCTCTCTCTCTCTCTCTCTGTGTCTCTCTCTCGCCTGGTAGACATGGCGCTCAGAGCGCAATCAATGTAAGTAGATGAAATGTATTCAAAGGGACGCAAACACTTTGAATTCTCGTGCCTCGCGTCTGTTTTTCAGAGTGATCTGCTGTCCCGGCGGAACCAAGCTGGGTCTCCTGAAAGCGTTCTGGATGCTTCAGTGAGCGACAGGTAGAGGAGAGGAGATGAGGGGAGAGGAGAAAAGAGGAGAAGAGAGGAGAAGAGGAGAGGAGAGGAGAGGAGAGGAGAGGAGAAGAGAGGAGTGGAGAGGAGAGGAGAGGAGAGGAGTAGGGTGGAGAGGAGTAGGGTGGAGAGGAGGGAGCTAGGCCCCCCTTGTGCATTCTGCAACATGGCAGCGGCATCATTTAGACCCAGGGACCTGACAGGTAGAAACAGCTTTTATAGCTCGCTCACAGTGCCTGGCAGAAAAAAACACACATATCCGTAGACACTTGGGGAATGGATGGGTGTGTGTGTGTGTGTGTGTGTGTGTGTGTGTGTGTGTGTGTGTGTGTGTGTGTGTGTGTGTGTGTGTGTGTCTAATTAGCTTTCGCGACACACTCAAAATGTAGATTTAAAGTCAGACTTGCCAAAAGAGATAAACTCCTCGAGAGAGGGAGGGCGTATGGGGGAGAGAGAGAAAAAATAGCTCTCAATCCAAACCAATAATACGGTCGTGCTGCACCCAAACCATCCAGCCAGAAGGGTTGGATCTGCTCAGCGAGTGTGGTGGCGAGGCATGGCTTTGCAAAGTTTAAGAAAAAGACGGCATTTAACTCCATCCATCAACCCTTCTCACGCACAGTCACAAGTCTTTCTAGTCTTTTTTAGCTTCCCATGTATTCACTTTCTCTCTCTCTCTCTCTCTCTCTCTCTCTCTCTCTCTCTCTCTCTCTCTCTCTCTCTCTCTCTCTCCATACATCTATCTTTCTGTTTGTCTATCTCTCTCTCTCCTCCTCTGGCTCAGCTTCTGCTATGATTCCGCTGCCATCAGTGCCGTCACCCGTGTGGCAAATCTCCTGCTGTATTGTGGAGGCTGAGCCTACAATGCTCCCCGAGAGCTGTCTTGTAAACTGGAGACCCTGCCTTCAAAACCCAGCCACCCCCTACACCCCACACCCCACACACACACCCCATGCTCCACGGGGTGTCACCAAAAGCGATTTGTGTCAATTTCGGCGAGCGTCTTGATGACTGAGAGGGGGAGGGACGGTGGCAGAGGTGGTGTCGGTCACGGCAGCAACGGCGGCGGCGGCGTTTTGTGGGGGGCCGACTATTCTACATGGGCGAAGGATTACAATGAGGAATGAGATGAATGGAGGATGATATTATAGACAACCATGGCAAAGGCGGAAATAAAGACGGGGGGGCTTCTTGTATGAAATGTCAACTCGCAAGGAGCCGGACGACCAGGGATTAATGGCAGCGATGTTGAAATGCTGAGAGATGTGGAGAGAGGGATACAAAAGGAGAGAAAAGGAGAGGAAAGAAGAGAAGAGGAGAGGAGAGGAGAGGAGAGGAGAGGAGAGGAGAGGAGAGGAGAGCAGAGGAGAGGAGAGGGAGAAGAAAGAAGTAGAGGAGAGGAGAGACCAGGGGGGGGTGAGGTGAGGAGAGGAGAGGAGAGGAGAGGAGAGGAGAGGAGAGGAGAGGAGAGGAGAGCAGTGAGTAGAGGAGAGAAAATGTGAGGAGAGGAGAGGAGAGGAGAGGAGAGGAGAGAGGAGAGGAGAGAAAAGCAGAGGAGAGGAGAGGAGAGGAGAGGAGAGGAGAGGAGAGAGTAGTGGCGAGGCTCGTGAAGTCTATCCCATCCCCATTCCCCTCCCCACAGGCCTCTGCTGCTGAGGAGCCGAGTGGCACATTATTATAATCCAAAAATACAGCCCTGCCGTGGAGGGGGAATGAGAGAGAATGAGAATGAGTGGCAGTGGGGAGAAAATAAGATGGAAGGGGAGAAAAGCAAGACAGACAACATGGTAGCACACGGTGGAGCGAAATATATTCATGGAGTTTTAAGAGCGAAATAATTTTTAGACTTAATTAAAGAATATATGAGGAAGCCATTACTTTGCTGTGGCATTTGCAGCAAGTCTAATTACAGAGGCATGTCGAGAACACATTGGCATGTAAAATTACACAGTGAAACACTGTGAAATACAAATAAAAGAACTTTTGTTGAACATTGTCTATCAATAGGACAATATTAAGTAATTTAGCCCCGTTTCAGAGTCTATCCTTAGTATGTGTCCTTACTATGTGAATAGAAAGGAGTTCGTTTATCACCTGCAGTTTACTATTTACTGTCAGTTTAGCCTTTGATAAGAGATAAATATCAAGATAAATATCAAGATAATAACAGAACAGAAGCGCAACCCAAATACTATTATTCCCAAGTGAAGATTCCAGTCAGCTAATGACTTCAAACAGTCCATGGGCATGCACCTCTAAGGCATTAAAATTTCACGTGCACATTTCGCTTCACATTCTCCTGAAGTTGGCCCGTCTACGGTACTTCAAATGAAGTAATGCACACATATATTGTTAAAGACGCTGATATTAAACTTTGATTATTTCCACTAATTAAAACCCCTGACGAGTGGAGGCATGATTTAAATATGTATATTTATCACTAAGAGCTGCTAAATAAAACATCCTCATTTGACAAGAGGACGGGAAGGTAAAAACGAGAGAGAGAGAGAGAGCGAGGGAGAGAGAGAGAGAGACAGAGAGACAGAGAGAGAGAGAAGAGGAAGAAAAAAAAACCTTGGGAACTAATTCCACTTCTGCCGATTTTGTTGCTGGCCTTAATGGCAGTGACATAATTACATATTAAACCAGACTACCCCCCCTTCTCCTTAATAATACTACTAATGGATACTTTAATTGCATCTGTACCGGCTGTGATTTCCTGGCAAATAAAATGAACCATCTAATGCTTTAATAACTCCTCTTCAATGATTAATGGCGGGCTGCGCCATGAGGCGGACAGGCAATGAGGAATGCTTTAGGAGGGCCGAGGCCGTCGTCTCCGCTAGTAATTAAAGGGCAAACTGTAAACACCGCGCCACACAGCGCAGCGCGCAGCCCACTTGCCCTTCAAGAACAAGAACACCCAGGGCCAATCACAACGCCCGAGCCACCCGTGTGATTTTCGATATGTCGTACGCGTGGCGTGTGGCCTTCTTCAATCATCTCAGATGAGCGTTTTCAATCAAGAGCGGGGGACAATGTAAGGAGCAGACAGGAGACAGGATGAAAAAAAGGTGATTTGTGATTGCGAGGGAGATACAGCACTGTACGTACGTACGCCTGGGGTTGGGCAAAACCGGAAACCTTGGGCTACTCAGCTCGGCTAAACTCACAGTGGATGAACGAGAATGGTTAACCACCACTTTCCATGAAGTACTCTATATATGACATAATATATGGCATATGCAAGCGTCAAGATGGTTAAATCCAGTAACAGTACATGTAGTTTTTTTTTACAGAAATGTTCAAGTGTGAGGATGAAGTACCTCTTCAAGGATTCCTGATACAAATGTATGTTGAACCACGTGTACAGTACATACTGTATACTTAATTCGAAGCTGCAAGTGGCCTTCAAACATGACTAAGAACACTACAACAAAGACAACCAGTTTGTTGATGCTCTTTACACACTTCTGCTCTGTTTTTTTTAAAAACAAGGCAGAAACTAATCAACTCGTTCTTCTTTTCTGTCGCGCAGTACATGGTGTAGGAGAATACAAACCCATTCTGGACAATGACTGATGTATGTCTTGATGTGCTTTGATGCCAAGCATTCTTTTCTCAACAGTTGTGCTGTGTGCACTGATGAATGACGCTGTTAGCAAAGCTAAGCCAAATCACACAGCTTCACTGCTTGTGAAGCCAGCTGTTTTCTCACGGGGATGGGAAGCAAATCTATCAATGCCAAAAGCCCCAATGTCTTCAGAACTCAACAGAAAAATCATTTGAGTACAGAGCAAAAGTTTTCTAACATTGATTCCAGCTTTTAAAGAAGATACACAGAACTAATGAGAAGTGAACCGCAACGTCCAGTATTACTAAGGCCTAGTGGGAGGTTATCACGCACGCACGCACCCACCCACGCACGCACACACACGCACGCACGCACGCAAATTTCTGCATCAGCACATCTCAGATGCATGATAATAACAACTCGGCCCATGCCTAGGCCAAATCCACATGTTGGAATCCGTGCCAAAACGGCAACTATTACAAATGCATTGTTAAGTGAATTCCACAAAATACTCCACAGATTGCAAGAGCAAGGCCTTGCACAGGCCAGGGCCCTACGCCTGTAGCTACAGCAGAGAAAGAGAGCAGCAGTGCTGACATTATGTATGACATTTATCTCCCATGTAATATGTCCTAATTAAAATAAGGTCATTTGGGATAAATGCGGAGCCCGGTTAGCGAGCGCCGCTATCTGTAGCACATAATGGAGACGTGTGCCCCGGCTGAAATATGTACTCAGAACCTGGCAGTGCGGGTCAGCACCATGCAGACACTGTAAAATGAGACTATGCCTCAGAATTACAGATAGCTCTGATGTTCTTTGGTGTGTGTGCGCACGTGTGTGTGCGTGTGCGTGTGCGTGTGCGTGTGCGTGTGTGTGTGTGTGTGTGTGTGTGTGTGTGTGTGTGTGTGTGTGTGTGTGTGTGTGTGTGCGCGCGTACACAAATGTACATTTATGTCTTGTCTGTGTATATTTTTATATTGTGCATTTCATTATTCTGGCTGCTGCTGGCTAGGGAAATGTGGTTGTATGGAGATAGCACTAATACAGACACATTGCAAAGGAACACACACACACAACCACACACACACACACACACACACACACACACACACACACACACACACACACACACACACACACACACACACACACACACACACACACACACACACACACACACACACACACACACACACACACACACACACACACAGTGCACACACACATAGTATGCTTGCACAGTAGGTCATGGAAAAAGAAGGAAAAAAATCCAGATAATTAAAATATCACTCCTACAATTACTGACAAATGGTCATCCTCTCTCTCTCTCTCTCTCTCTCTCTCTCTCTCTCTCTCTCTCTCTCTCTCTCTCTCTCTCTCTCTCTCTCTCTCTCTCTCTCTCTCTCTCTCTCTCTATCTGACTCTCTCTCTCTCACAGATCACCACAAAGGCATGCGTGGCAGAATGTCCATCGTTCGCAGGCAGGCAGGCAGCAGGGGTAATTCTAAAATAATTTAGCCTCACTCAGAATCCACTTAAAAGATACATCAAGTAATGGCTTTGACCCGAGCAGATGAGGCCATTTCAAACCCAATTTCCTTTGGATTCATCAAGCTTGACCATTCCTCTCCCCATTATGACCCTAACGGCAGCAGGTTGGCTGGTAGTGGTGGTGGTGGTGGTAGACTGGCAGGCTTTGGTGCAAACACAGATAAGAACCTAATACCTCCACAGAGGGTGGAGGGGGTGGAGGGAGGGGGGAAATGTGTATGAAAAGGGGAAAACATTCCTGCAGGAACAAATGGCGGCTATTTTCTATGTCCATTTACTATGCTGTGCATTTCTGGGCAAATGATAGAGAGAGCGAGAGATGAGATGAGAGAGAGAGAGAGAGAGAGAGAGAGAGAGAGAGAGAGAGAGAGAGAGAGAGAGAGAGAGAGAGAGAGAGAGAGAGAAAGGGGAAAAAAACAGGAATTCACGCCAGCGCTCGTGTGTTTGGGGTTTGACCTTTGCCCACCAACAGGATTACTCAGACTCCATTTATCTGCATCTGTGATTACACGTGCCTCTTTTAACCTCCTTCAAAACCCCTACACAGATGAAATAAACACACACGCACACACACACACACACACACGCACACACACACTCCTGTTGGCTGCTGTGTACCTTTACGTGCTGTGTACCTTTAAGTGCTGCACTACTCTCCTATCCTG
>NC_085865.1:43743693-43763693 GCF_034702125.1 Engraulis encrasicolus
AGTGACAGAAAGGGGAAGACATCAGCTACAGCATATGCTAATGTGAAGTAAAGTTTTAAGGCAATATGGACCAAAATATGACTTCAGTTTGAATGTGTCAAGTGTTTAGTCGGTGGCTTGTGCTGAAGGCTGGCTGTTGCATACAGTCACACTTTTTGCTGTTTTGACAATGCCGTGCTGTTTAACATTTGAAATACAGAAGTTGCTGGTGCCCTTCAGGCAGAGGCCTCATAACTCCTACAGAGCCAAAGACGGCATCAGCCCTCTCTCATCCTTCCATGTGCAGTGGCACAAAAGGCCAGGACCAAAACATGAATTAAGAATAGAATCTGGATATTTATAAACTCAAGAAAAATAAAGGTGTGTCCTGTCTTACCGGTGGTTTGAGTGTGCGTGTGTTCGTTGGCCTGCTCCCTCTCCATGGTGAGTGTGTATTGCATGTGGGTATGTGTGTTTGAGTGTGTGCATCTGTACATTGGCCCTCTCTCTCTCTCTCTCTCTCTCTCTCTCTCTCTCTCTCTCTCTCTCTCTCTCTCTCTCTCTCTCTCTCTAGTGTGTCAGTGTGTATTGTATGTGTGTGTGTGTGTGTGTGTGTGTGTGTGTGTGTGTGTGTGTGTGTGTGTGTGTGTGTGTGTGTGTGTGTCTGCGTGTGTCCAGTCTTACCTGCAACTTAAGTGTGTGCATCTGTTTGTTGGGCTGTTCTCTCTCCATGCTTAGTGTGTGAGTGTGTATTGTATTTGTAAGTGTGTGTCCAGTCTCACCTGTAGTTTGAGAGTGTATGTGTTGGTTGCCGTGCTCCCTCTCCATGGTGAGTGTGTGAGTGTGTATTGTGTCTGTGTGTGTGTGTATGTATTGTGTGTGTGTGTGTGTGTGTGTGTGTGTGTGTGTGTGTGTGTGTGTGTGTGTGTGTGTGTGTGTGTGTGTGTGTGTGTGTGTGTGTGTGTGTGTGTGTGTGTGTGTGTGTGTGTGTGCGTGTGTGTGAAGTCCTACCTGCAGCTTGAGTGTGTGTATGTGTTGGTTGGCGTGCTCCCTCTCCATGCTGAGTGTGTGTGTGTGTGTCTGCTGCTGCATGGCCTCCTCGAGAGCCTGCTGAAGAGACTGCTGAGCCACCACCGCCTCCTCCTGCAGACGCAACACCATCTCCCTACACACACACACACACACACACACACACACACACACACACACACACACACACACACACACACACACACACACACACACACACACACACACACACACACACACACACACACACACACACACACACACGCACAGTTTCAGACAGACAGTCACATATACATGTTCACACACACAGTTACAGACACAGACTAAGGGCTTCCGCACACCGGCTCCGACAAAGTGCTGAGCACTGCTGGGCAAAAGTTCGATTTCATTGTTTTCAATAGAACCCCACACACGGGCGCCGATGTCCGCGGACATTCGCCGATGTCGGATAGCAATTTGAGACAAGTTCTATTTTGTCGGCGCCGCCCATTGACTTTCAATGCAATGTTCGTGTGAAATTTGATTTGGGGGTCCGAATTATGTTGGAAGCAAAGTGCGCTGCAGTGCTGTTGGAGCCAATGTAAATATGTATAAACATGTGCACACACGTGCACGCGCGCACACACACACACACACACACACACACACACACACACACACACACACACACACACACACACACACACACACACACACACACACACACACACACACACACACACACACACACACACACACACACACACACACACAGAGTGAAATGAGACACAACAGAGCAGTGTGTGAGTGAGTCAGAGCTGGACAGAATGTGTCAGCAAATCAATCCAAAGGGATATCCCTGCTGGCAGCAGTGTGTGTGTGTGTGTGTGTGTGTGTGTGTGTGTGTGTGTGTGTGTGTGTGTGTGTGTGTGTGTGTGTGTGTGTGTGTGTGTGTGTGTGTGTGTGTGTGTGTGTGTGTGTGTGTGTGTGTGTGTGTGTGTGTGCGTGCGTCCGTGCCTGAGTGTACACATGTCTGGCAATGAAGTGTGTTTGGTAGTGCAGTCTGTTTGGCAGACAGTGTGTTAGTGAGCCTGACATGTAAATAAGAGAGTTGCCCCCGCTCCACTCCTCTCTCTTGCTGAGTAGTGCAGTGTCCAATGACCTACACTATACAGTACTATACAGTACACAGTAAGGATAGACCGATATATATATCAGTATTGGTATCGGGCAGATATTTGCATTTTTTAAGTGTATCGTATCGGCCGATACGCGTGTGGTTTTGGCCGATACGCAATATTTATTATTTTATGTCATTTTTTTTTTTTTTTTAAAGCAGCAAGACACTTAATTTTTTTAATACTTGATTGTTAGACATTACTTGATTGTTAGAGTGGGTGTTTAAATGTTACAAGTTCTACCTCAATTTGATAATGTTAAAGGAATGTTTATTTTTAACTTGAGACCTGGAATATTTGTCATTTTTAACCTTTTTTTAACCCATATCGGCCCCAAATATCGGAAATCGGGTATCGGCCAAGGGTGATGAAAAATAAAATCGGTATCGCATCGGCCATTAAAAAACCTGTATCGGTCGACCCCTAGTACACAGCATGGAGACACACCACACTCATGGCTGACTCACTGATACACATACACTGCAGACTCACCAGCACATTGCATTGGCATTGTATTGCTGACTTGACTTGGTGTCGGTGGGACCTACAGATATGAGTCAAACATGTGCTCCCACGTTTAGATGGCAACAACGCTTACATGCAGGAACGGTCCTAGGGGCAGCACCTGCGAGAGGGCAGCACACCGTCGCGATACTCTGCCCCCAAACACACTGGCTACGTTCACATGACAATTTTGATTCCGAATTAACTCACTTTAATTCTGAATGAAGCTTAAAACGCTTTGAAAACGTCATGTAAACACTTCACAATTCAGAATTAAATGAAAGATCAAGGTAAAATCGATGGAACTATTTAATTCTGAATTATTAATTTGGAATTAAAAATATCAAGTAAACATAGCAAGTGTGAAAATCGCGAATTAGCGCTATTACCACGCTATTGCAATAATAACATGGTATCAGCAGTTTTTATCAGTAGTTATAATGCCGTGTCCAGACCAAGAGCGAACTACGCTGCCTGGTAGCGTGGGTAGCAGAAGAAGTTTCGCCTTGAATTCGCTGTATTCGCTCCAGACGCAGCATTGACATGTTTGATTCAGCTAATCCCATAACGGCTCTGGCTTGACAGCCTGGGACATTCGGAGATATGAACGCTCCAATTGGTTTTCGCCGAACAGCGTCAGAGCGATTACGATTAGATTGAGTTTAATCGTCAACATTCGCTCTGGTTGCTCAAGAAGCTTCGCTCCTGGCGAATTCGCTTTGGTAGTGCAGGTCGCCTGCCCTCCATAGAGAAATAATGACTTCCGTCGCTTCGTTCACTCCGTTCGCTCTTGGTCTGTACGCGGCATTAGCAGGTTTTTTTTGTGTGTGCAGATTTCGTTATCTTTCTTTGGCAGAGGGGGCACCGACCAGGACACCACTGCTTAAACGTTTCCTAACCCCGACCCTACTCCAAAAATAAAATGTTACCACATATTTGAACGTCCCTTTCACTGTTTTTCTGTTGGTAACAATGCAACCTCATGTGTTTACTGTATGCATCCTGCCCACTAATCCTAAGCCTAAGGTAATGTAATTTCTCACTGTTAACAAGCGTTATCACATGGTACTTTTTATGCAGAGACACTACAATAGGGACTTCTTTCTTACATGGTTCAGTTTGTCACCAAACATCCCATAATAACCGTGCTTCACTGTGGAGATTGACGCCATTTTGCTGTTCTGCTTACAACCCGTCTCTTTTCACTACATGACCTATATCTGCATAGACAAGCAACCGAACATCACGTTTCTAAAGTTTCTAAATAGCAGTCACTGCAAACAGAGAGCCAAGTGCTATTATTGTCTTTTTCCATTGTTCTACAAAAAAGACTCCAAAGACACACACAAAAAACACAAAAACACACAGACCTACTGCCATCGACATGTGTGTTGCTTACATGAGTGAATGCATCTGTTTGTATATTGCATGCTACCTGCACTGTTTTTTCTGACCCCAGGTAAGAAAACAACCAACACAAAAGGAAACAATCACCTGTTTCTATGTACATGTGTGTGCATGTGTGTGACAATGGGAAAAAGGCATTGTCCTCTATTCAAAAGTTCAAAGGCTTCTGTAAAAGTTTTTTAGTGTGCCTGGAAAGGATGCTACAGGAGGTTGTGTGTATGTGTGCCTACGTGTGTGTGAGTGTACGCACGTGTGTGTGTGTGTGTGTGTGTGTGTGTGTGTGTGTGTGTGTGTGTGTGTGTGTGTGTGTGTGTGTGTGTGTGTGTGTGTGTGTGTGTGTGTGTGTGTGTGTGTGTGTGTGTGTGTGTGTGTGTGTGTACATGTGTGCACATGTGTGTATATGTATGTACGTGTGTGTACGTGTGTGTATTTGTTTGTGTAAGGCACTAGTAGGGGTCATTGGACTCTCTGGGCGATGAAGGAGACAATGGGATGGAGAGCACAAAAAGTAGAAGAGGAGGCCAGCTGCTGAGAGAGAGAGAGAGAGAGAGAGAGAGAGAGAGAGAGAGAGAGAGAGAGAGAGAGTGAGAGAGACAGAGAGAGAAACAGAGAGAGAGAGAGAGAGAGAGAGAGAGAAAGAGAGAGAGGAGAGGAGAGGACAGAGAGAGAGAGAGAGAGAGAGAGGAGAGGAAGAGAGAGGAGAGGAGAGGAAGAGAGGAGAGGAAGAGAGGAGAGGAGAGGAGAGGCGAGGGGAGAGAGAGAGAGAGAGAGAGTGGAGAGAGAGGAGAGAGAGAGAGGAAGAGAGAGAGAAGAGGAGAGGAGAGAGCAGGATCGATCAAGTGTCTATTTCTACCCCTACGCTTTCACAATGGGAACCGGCTGCCATCATACACACACACACACACACACACACACACACACACACACACACACACACACACACACACACACACACACACACACACACACACACACACACAGACGCACACAAGCACACACACACACACACACACACACACACACACACACACACACACACACACACAGACACACACACACACGCACACACACACACATGCCTGTGAGGAAGAGGAGGAAGAGGAAGAGGAAAAAGAGGGGGAACGGGGGAAGGGAAAAAACGATCAATACGACAAATTATTACAATTTCCACCAACCTCCACTGGACATTTCATGGGACTCACACACACACACACACACACACACACACACACACACACACACACACACACACACACACACACACACACACACACACACACACACACACACACACACACACACACACACACACACACACACACACTAGAGAGTGTGTATTTGTGCTATAAGTGGAAGTGTGCCGTTCCATGGAGAAGCCAAACTGACGTGCGGTGTGAGAGGAAAGGGGGGGACATGCAGCACAAAGGAACAAATAAAAACATACACAACAGCAATCAGGAAGACAGACAAAAAGACAGACAGAAAGACAGACAGACATACAGAGTGGGGACTGAAGTGTCTCCAGTGCTATAGGACAGCAGCACCAGCCCCTCACACCCGCCCCCTCCACAGCGTTGAGTGACACAGTCTGAATAAGCCACGTCAATTGGTTTAGAGTGGTGGAGAGAGGGCTGCTGCAGCATAGTGTGGGTTACAGTGCTGGAGTGGGGTCAAGGGGCTGTAGTGTAGGTTAGGTTGGCTGTTGAGTGGGGGCTATGGGGCTACAGTACCATAGTGGGGGCCACAGTAGCAGAACAGGTGCTACTGTATAGGGCTACCATTAGAAAGGGGAGGCTGGGGGGGTGGGGGCTTGTGCTGGTACAGGGATGGAAGGGGGGCTGACAAAACTCTCAGGACAGGAAGTTCTCACTGTGTGATGGGCGTGTGGGGGCAGATATCACCTACTATTTAAGGAGACAGTCTTAGAGTCAGAGGGTTAGAGGTTCGAATCCCAAGCCATTCATGGCTGAAGTGCCCTTGAGCAAGGCAACTAACCCCACATTCCTCTAGATACTGTAACTAATATACTGTATATATATTTTGCACATACGTAGTATATATCGTAAGCTGCTTTGGCTAATTTAGCCAAAGCAGCTTACGATATATATGAACTTTATTACAGGCTCTAGGCCCAATAGGCAGACACACATCATATTATACATAAAAAAACAATAACATATAAAATAGGCAGGAAAAGAAAAGGAAGAAAAAAAAACAACAAGCAATAATGCCTAAGCATATACAAATATACACTGTGTGCAGAATTATTAGGCAAACAAGTTTTTTGACAAAACATCCATTTTATGCATATTGTCCGCCACCACCCTTTATGGACATGAACACCTATTGGATTTAAGGATTCCAGGTCATCCATATTGGTATAATAAGAGACAATGTGATCGAAGGAGCCCAATACCCTATATCAGGGCAAAATTAATGTGCATAATTATTAGGCAACTTTGTTTTCCTCTGGGAAAATGAGCCACAAAAGAGATCTAACAAACTCTGTAAAGACTATAAACTATTTTGAAGTCTTCTAGAGGGGTGTGGCTGTCTTGAAATATTGGTCACATCCATATAGTGCACCGTTACAAGCCATCAGTGTCACATGACATGCGCTCACAAAGTAAATGCCAGATTGAGAAGAATTGAAGATGAAACTACCATAAAACTATTTCCCTGCAGTGCTGTTATATTCCAGAACTGAAACCTACATTGAGTGTCCACAAGAACATTGTATTCAGCACTCAGAGACATGGCCAAGGTAAAACAGGCTGAAACCTGAAGACCACTCAACAAGAAACTTAAGTGAAGACTGGATCAAGAAATCTCGGAAGGCATATTTTTCGATGGTCTTATGAACTAGTGCAAGTGACTGATAATGGACCAGCTAGATGAGCCTATGGCTAGATCAGTAATGTGCACACTCGGATCAGTTCCTGAGTTCCACTCAAATACCAGCAGATTACTGCATAAATACCATTGTCTTCGTAAAAGATGCAAATGTCTTCCTCTCAATGATCCAGCCATGGGCTCATCCACCCTGTCTGTCAAGAGTCACTTTCCCAAGTCCATAATACCTTTGAAAACTCTGTCCCCAGGTATTTTTGACCCAGTCTTGACTTAATTAACTTGTTAAATGGTTGTCTGGTGTCATCCCTTCTTACATATCTCTGAGTGCTCAATACCCTGTTCTTCTGGACACTCGGTGTTGGTTTCTGTTCTGGAATATGATAGGACTGCAGGGTAATAATTGTTTTGTAGTTTCACATTAAATTCTTCTCAATGTTTGGCAGTGACATTTCTTAAGAGACTGATGACTTTGTAACGGTGCATCTGATAGTTCTGTACGAACATGACCAACATCTTGCTAATTTCAAGACAGCCACACCCATCTAGAACACTTCAAAATTGTTAATAGACATTTCAGAGTTTGTTAGATCTATCTTGTGGCCCATTTTCCCAGAGGAAAACAAATTTGCCTAATAATTATGCACACCTGATATAAGATGTTGGGCACCTTCGACCACACCCCCATCTTATTATACAAATATGCATGACCTGGAATGTTTAAATCCAATAGGTTTTCGTGTTCATATAGATTGCTGTTGCAAAATATGCATAACAAAGACAATATGGTCAAAAAACTTGTTGCCAAATAATTCTGCACACAGTGTATCTGTCATGACAGTCTTAAAAGGCAGCCATACCAATGCTTCCACATATATGATTGATATCGGAAAGAGCTGCATCTGGAGCTTGTGAGAGTCATTATAATACAGTTTTTAGACTTATCCAGACGGCACATGAACTTAATCATTAGGTTCCTCAAGAGACCAGGTAAAGTACAAAGTCCTGAGTCACAAAATAATTTACTAGCACTGCAACTCCTAGGCTTTTTCAGCAATATCCTCAGACAGTCATTATATGCCGCGTGGAGTTTGCACAATGTTTCTTTTTTGTAGGTGACCCATAATGAGGCTGCATAAGGCTACAATAGGCACGAAACAAGCTTATTTTTACATCATCAGAACAGTGGTGAAATTTTCGGTAACGCTTTATTTTACGGTACAGTATTTACTATGTACTTTCTGGGTAACAACTGGGTAACAGAAGGAAATTACATGGTACCTAGAATGTAAAAAGGGGGTAAATACGATGTAAATACTGTGTAATTACAGAGGAAAAAACTCAAAAGTTACCATGAAACTACACTGTGTATTTTCTGGGTAACAATTGGGTAACAGAAAGAAATTACCCAATTGTTATCCAGAAAATACACAGTGTAGTTTCTTGGTAAGTTTTGTGTTTCCCCTGTAATTACATAGTATTTACATCGTAATTACCCCCTTTTTTCCATTCTAGGTACCATGTAACTTCTCTCTACGGTACAGTATTTACCATGTACTTTCTGGGTAACAACTGGGTAACAGAGAGAAGTTACATGGTACCTAGAATGAAAAAAGGGGGGTAATTACGATGTAAATACTATGTAATTAGAGGGAAAAACCTCAAAACTTACCATGACACTACACTGTATTTTCTGGGTAATTATTGTTTGATGGCAATTTAAAAAAGGATGAAAGTGCTACCTATTTACCTGTTTGTTTTACAGCAATACCACATTTAATTACTAGGTTAATGTGCTGCTCTGGATGGTAATTACACAACTCCAAAGTCAGAACTTACAAGGAACAGTATTTCATAATTACCCTCTTTTTACATTCTAGGTACCATGTAATTTCCCTCTGTTACCCAGTTGTTACCCAGAAAGTACATAGTAAATACTGTACCGTAAAATAAAGCGTTACCACATTTTCTAACCAACATGTTTGCTTGGACATACAACATTCGTCTCTGCCTATACATGTCAGCATCATCCTCTAGCTTATCAGTGATGATGTGCCCAAGATATTTTGTGCTGCTTGATACACGTATAGATATATACTACGTATATGCAAAATATACATTTTCAGTAAAAATGCGAGATAATTGCAAAGTAGAGTGATGTAATGAGCAAATTATGGATGTACTCACATGTACACTACTACTGGACAGACTTCCAACCACAGATCTTGATGACGTATGTGTAGCGTTTTTTTGTAGGCCAACATGTTTTTTGAGTGTGTAGCACATTTTCATCGACAATTGACGATTTCTCATCGGTTCCGGTTGCGAGAATAGGCAGCTTAGTCAGACGAACTTAAATGTAGAATTCATGTATGTATCCGTATGTATATGCCCTTACTACCAGACTGGCGTAGAGGGATCCACAGTGCTACAGTGGCTGAATAAAGGGGTTTGTAGTGGGCTGGCATATTGAATACCATAAGGCAGGGATGTCAAACTCAGGCCCGGGGGCCAAATCTAGCCCACAGAGTCATTTTAATCAGCCCGCGAGATCATTTCAAACGTGTATTACAGTTGGCCAACATACACCACAAATGTAAAGTGCTACAATAGGGCCCAGGCCATTGAAACACTCTTATGCAACACAATGTGCGGGCACATTTGAACTACCATATATGATGGGGAAATGCGTGTATGAAATTGAACTATGACTATTAAGTGCATGCGCGCACAATCTTAGTAAATTTTTTAAAACAAATATTGAGTTCCGCCTGCAACTTCGTCCCAGATTTTGATTTTGGTCCTGAGTCAGTTAGAGTTTGACACCCTCCATCCGTTCCTCCGCTCCCCAGCTTTTGAGTGACACTGTCTGAATAAGCCGCAGCACGTGGTCGCCACACAAGGGCCAGTAATGGCAGGTTTTGGGTGATAAGTCTGCGTACAAGCACATGTGAAAGCCATCTAGAGCCGCAGCGTATAATAATATAAAACGATATGTCAGGACGCATTTCAGTTAGCCTGGCGAGGAAGCGGGGGGAAGGGTGGAGTGTATGTGGGTGTGTGTGTGTGTGTGTGTGTGTGTGTGTGTGTGTGTGTGTGTGTGTGTGTGTGTGTGTGTGTGTGTGTGTGTGTGTGTGTGTGTGTGTGTGTGTGTGTGTGTGTGTGTGTGTGTGTGAGAGGGTGGGAGGCACTGCTGTAGTTCAAACGGTCATCACTGGCAGCAGCAGCAGCAACAGCACATGTGTTTTAGTCCACATCTGTGTGTATGTGTGTGTGTGTGTGTCTAAACCCATAGTTGTATATGCATGTCTGTACAACTGTGTGTGTGTGTGTGCTGTTCTACTGTGAGAGTGTTTATGTCGACACAAACAGTATGTGTGTGTACAGTGTGTGTGTCTGTGAGAGTATATGTGTGCATGTTTTGTGTGTGTGTTTGTGCGTGGGTGGGTGTGTGCGTTTGTGCATGTGTGTGTGGATGTATGTGTGTGTGTGTGTGTGTGTGTGTGTGTGTGTGTGTGTGTGTGTGTGTGTGTGTGTGTGTGTGTGTGTGTGTGTGTGTGTGTGTGTGTGTGCGTGTGTGAGTGTATATGTTGTGGTTTCCACTTCGGCAGAAAGAGCGCTGTTAAGTGAAAAAAAGAGGAGTGTTTAGTAATGGTAAGCGATTGGGGCAGCGTGAGGGAGCGTGTGTTGGGTGCCAAGAGTGGGGCCCTGTGTAATTGCTGCTCTGGCATACATGTACCGTACTACTCTCTCCTCTCCTCTCCTCTCCTCTCCTCTCCTCTCCAACCCTCTCCTCTCCTCTCCTCTGCTCTCCTCTCTTCTCCTCTCCTCTCCTCTCCTCTGCAACCCTCTCCTCTGCTCTCCTCCCCAACCCTCTCCTCTCCTCTGCTCTGCTCTGCTCTGCTCTGCTCTCCTCTCCTCTCCTCTGCTCTCCTCCCCAACCCTCTCCTCTCCTCTGCTCTGCTCTGCTCTGCTCTGCTCTCCTCTCCTCTCCTCTCCTCTGCTCTGCTCTCCTCTCCTCTCCTCTCCTCTCCTCTCCTCTCCTCTCCGCTTTCCTCTCCTCTCCTCCTCTCCTCTGTTCTACTAAGGGGGAAATGAACACTCTATGTATGGGATGGGCAGCCACAGAGGAGACAAAGGGCTTTGGGGAACACTGAAAGGGAGGGATGGGTGTGTGTGTGTACGCATGTGCATGCGTGTGTGTTTGCTCGTATGTGAGTGAGGGTGGGGAAGAGTATGATTATGAGTGAGAGACACAGTGTGCGTGTCTGTGTGTGCGCGCACGCACGCGCGAGTGAGAGAGAGTGTTTAAGTCTATATGTTTGTGTGTGTGTGTGTGTGCGCTCGCGCGTGCGCGCGCGTGTGTGTGCATGTGTCTGTGTTATGTGGGGACTTCCCCTATGAGCTGTTCCAGCTGAAAGGCATTTTGCATCATGGTCTGCTCAACAATTAACATTTGTGAGGGTTCCCGTCACTCCCTCCCTCCCTCTACATCCTTCTCTCTCTCTCTCTCTCTCTCTCTCTCTCTCTCGCTCTCTCTCTTCACGAGTTATCCTCCAGCTTTTTCCCATGCATGCACCTACATATTCAAGATCCCATATGTGCAGATGACTTGCAGACGTGCACACACACACACACACACACACACACACACACACACACACACACACACACACACACACACACACACACACACACACACACACACACACACACACACACACACACACACACACACACACACACACACACACACACACACTAAGTGACAACATTCAACAGTTTTGACGATGGGAACTTTAACAACTCTGACTCGGGCATAAAACTTTGGCTAACAAGCATTAAGTTCAATTTAGTGTGCAAATAAGGTTGATTATCCGGGCCCATATTGCCAAGATCAGAAATAAAGTATCCTAAAAATAAAGTTATGTACTTCCAACCACACTCTCATACACAACACACACACACACACACACACACACACACACACACACACACACACACACACACACACACACACACACACACACACACACACACACACACACACACACACACACACACACACACACACACACACACAAAGCAAAGGCACAGAGAGCTAACTAACATGTGCTGAGGATGACGCACTGTAGCGGAGCCATGCTAGGCTAATTTGACGTCCGTGCCTTGGAAATCTGCGCTGCACATTTACAGCTAATTCAAAACAAATTTGCCAGCTAAATGGTGGAGCGACAACAGCACCTAATGAGGACAAGGTGTAGGAGGGGGGACACTTTTAAGTCTATTTGCTTTGGCGGTTTGGGTCCGATCGATAATCACTTGCATTGATCATTGAAGTTGCTGCAGTACGGGGCCAAAGTTAGGTGGACATAGCGAATAACTGAGTAAGGGTTTGGAAGGAGGATTTGGATGAAGGAGCTGTGGACTGATGGATGTGGATCTGTACGTGAATGGCTGCCTGTATTTCTCTCTCTCTCTCTCTCTCTCTCTCTCTCTCTCTCTCTCTCTCTCTCTCTCTCTCTCTCTCTCTCTCTCTCTCTCTCTCTTCCTTGTCTATGCCTGTATACACATGTAAATGTGTGTGTGGTGTGTGGTGTGTGGTGTGTGTGTGTGTGTGAGAAAGAGAGTGTGTGAGCATGTGTGTGTGTGTTGTGTGTTGTGTGTGTTGAAATATTCTTGCCTGGAAATGTGTGCAAGGATGGCTGTGTGCATGTGGATGTGTGTGAGTGTGTATAAATGCCACAAACCCTGTGTGTGTGTGTGTGTGTGTGTGTGTGTGTGTGTGTGTGTGTGTGTGTGTGTGTGTGTGTGTGTGTGTGTGTGTGTGTGTGTGTGTGTGTGTGTGTGTGTGTGTGTGTGTGTGTGTGTGTGTGTGTGTGTGTGCGCGTGTGCGCTACTGTACGTACTGCATGTGTGTGAGCTGGCTGTGGCTCTTGTGCCCGCTGGTCTCCAGGCGTACGCTGTGGGCCACACGCTCACTCAGTCGCTCCTCCGCACTGCGCAGACCAGACTCCAGCACACACACACGCTCCTCCTGACCCGCCAATGCCTGGGCTACAGAGAGAGAGAGAGAGAGAGAGAGAGAGAGAGAGAGAGAGAGAGGGAGAGAGAGAGAGAGAGAGAGATTGATTAAGGATACTAAAAAAACAGTTAATGTATGTATTCAGTACATATTTTCCCATCATATTACATTTTAAAATATATTTTTTTGTGTGAGAGAGAGAGCGAGAGAGAGAGAGAAAGAGAGAGAGAGAGAGAGAGATTAATGATACAAAAAAAACAATCAGCATGTAGGTACATATTTTCCCATCATATTACATTTTCAAATATATTTGTGTGTATGTGTGTGTGTGAGAGAGAGAGAGAGAGAGAGAGAGAGAGAGAGAGAGAGAGAGAGAGAGAGAGAGAGAGAGAGAGAGACAGGGAGAGGTGAGTAACAATAATCAAAGGGTGAAAAGGAAAGGGTTGCAAGAGTGAGGAGAGCACACTTTTGGGAAAGAAAAAAGAGAGTGAGAGAGAGAGAGAGAGAGAGAGAGAGAGAGAGAGAGAGAGAGAGAGAGAGAGAGAGAGAGAGAGAGAGAGAGAGAGAGAGAGAGAGAGATAGAGGGAGAGAGAGGGAGAGAGAGGGAGAGAGAGAGAGAGAGAAGCAACATTGAACAGAGCACAGAGATGGGAAAGGGGGTGGAGACGAAATGACAGCGGGACAATAAGAGAGTGACAGAGAGGTGCGAGAGAGAGGGGAGGGAGGGATGAGAGGACAAGGTTAGCAGAGAAGGAAAAATAGAAGGCAAACAGAACAAGCAACAATGGAGCAAAGGTCATTAATAGAATAAATTAAAGAGAAGATAGAGAAAGCAAACGAGTGAGGAAAGGAGAAAGAGAGATTGGTGGGTAGGAACAGAGAGAAAAGTGAGGAAAATGGAAGAACGGAGAGAGTGAGATGGAGAGAATGAGAGAAAAGGAAGAGAGAGATATAAAAGGACAGAAGTAAATAGTAAATACAGAGCAAAAAAAAGAGGCTACTCACAGTGCACCCTACAACACACACACACACACACACACACACACACACACACACACACACACACACACACACACACTGTTTCAACCACGTACGCACGCACACGTACGAATGCACGCACACGTACGAATGCACGCACGCACCCATGCTCTCTCTCTCTCTTGCAAACATGCAAGTAAGAATGTACAGTATGGACACACACACACACAGATCACTTGAAATAATTCAGCATTTTTGAAATCCCCGATAACATATTTTATAGACAATATTCCAACACTTTTAATGTTGCTCTGGCAATCATGCGTACCACATCACCTGTCCCTCCCGCAGCACACAGCAAGACTGCCTACGACTGCTGATACAGAACAAAACCTTGCCAGCTGTTTGGACGGTTCCTGTAGATAGCCCTGGCAGCAACCCACTAGTGGAAACTACGGCACACACACCCACACACAAGCACACGAGCACGCACGCACGCACACATTTTACTTCTTTATTTGGATTGACAGATATACAATTATCATGGCACAATCCAAATTTGGTTTAAAAGGAGTCCAATACAGCACTAGAATCTTCTGTTCATAATGTCCTAAGGATAAAGGTGGCATACACACACACAACCAGGAGATAGAAATAGTCTACAAAAACACAGTTTTAGCCCTTTAGCAAACAACACACGTTTGGTGGGCACACACACAAGCCAAAAATGCAGTTCAACCAACACACACACATGCACACACATACACACATACACACACAGTAACCAACGTAGATGAGTGAGTGAAAGGGAGAACACATAGACACACATTCACACACACACACACACACACACACACACATGCACACACGTACACACATACACACACACACACACACACACACACACACACACACACACACACACACACACACACACACTCATTCACACGCACGCACGCAGGCACACACACACACACACACACACACACAGAAAACACACACAGAGAAGGGAGCGTGGTCAGATGACTCATTTTCATGACATTTATCGCCGGCAATAGAAAGATCCATTTAGATCAGCATGTTTCTAACGTTCAACATGTAATCTCCAGCATGACGAGATAATTTAGACAATTTTCTAAGTACACTTTTGCAAAAATATCCCCCTCCGGAGAGCAGGGGCCGGGCCCATGTTATTGCTACATGAGGCCCAGCAGACGCAATAAAAGAAAACAAAATCAGGAGGACATTGGAGGATAATAATTGTGCGTGCACACACACACACACACACACACACACACACACACACACACACACACACACACACGCTCGCAAGCACACACACACACACGCACGCACGCACGCATGCACACACACACAAGAGAAAAAAAAAGAAATAAAAAAAGAGGGAGAAGAGCAGATAAAAACTAAGAAAAAAAACTAAAATAATGAAATAAAACAAAATTTCTATTTAAAAACAGAAGAAAAAAGAAGAAGAAAACATGATCCACTGATTGTCTGCCCTCCTCTTCCGTCTGATTCCTGGCACGGGGCCTGGTATGGGCTGAATGTGCCGTCAATGGAAATCATACATATGCCAGCGTGCAGAGCTGCTAGCGCTTACAGAACATGTAAACGCCACTCCTTTTCATCGTGCCACATGCAAAACAACGCAGTACCATTTTCCATCAATAGATGGCACTCTTTACTTTGAAGGAGGAGACCCGGGGATGCACAATGCAAAGGCAGGCTTGGCTTCGTTGGTTGGTTGTGTTCCCCCTTTTATGTTTAGACAGGAATAAAACCTTATTGTTCTGGCCGCGTGCTACACGGGTTGGCACGCTATAGTACTAGCGTGTTGTATGCAAATCACGTGTGCGTTGGACTGGGGGTATTTAGGTGGCCCTGCTTTACGCCTGTGACATGGCGGAGGGATAGATTGCTTAGCAGGCACATTAACACGTAATCCTCCAGTGCCAGTGTCTGGCCCTCTGAACATGGATGCTCTTTTGTCTTGATTTCCCCCCGTTTTTTTGTGTGTGTGTATCTGATTTTGAAAAGATGCAAATGGTAGTGGTGTTTGAAAGTTGGCTGTCATTAAATTGTTGACATCTTTTGATAATAATGGGATTGGGGTGGTTGTTTACAGAAGAGCTGTGTGTTTGTGTGAGAGCAAGTGTGTATGTGAAATAGGAAAAAAAATACATTAGAAGTCTGCTGGGATTTTCTATTTTGTGCATGTGTGTGTGTGTGTGTGTGTGTGTGTGTGTGTGTGTGTGTGTGTGTGTGTGTGAAAGAGAGAGTATGTCATGAGGGGTGTGTGTGTGTGTGTGTGTGTGTGTGTGTGTGTGTGTGTGTGTGTGTGTGTGTGTGTGTGTGTATGAGAGAGAGAGAGAGAGAGAGAGGGGGGAAGAGAGAGAGAGAGAGAGAGAGAGAGAGAGAGAGACAGACAGACAGACAGACAGACAGACAGAAACAGAGAGAGAGAAAGAGAGAGTGTGTATGTGTGTGTATGTGTGTGTGTGTGTGTGTGTGTGTGTGTGTGTGTGCGTGCGTGCGTGTGTGTAGTACACTCTGGTGGGAGATGGCCATGAAACAGGGAATGCAGAAACTAATCCTAAAAAAGCCCCCACGCTGGCCAATGATTAATTTATGGCGTTGCAGAACCCAAACTGTTTAAATTGGGGGCCGTAGGAAATTGAACAGCCAAGTCGGAGCGCTAAATATTTAACGATGCACAAACAGTCTCTCTCTGCCCGCTCACCTCGCCGCCACAACGCAACCTCAAGGTAAAACGTTGTTAGAAATCTAAATAATCAATGCCAGTGGAGAGGGTGAGATGCGAGAGGGAAAAATAAGCTTCTAAAAAATTCATCTCTGGCCTAAAATCATTCAAGGCATCAATGCAGCCAAGAAGCTTTAACGCCGTCCATCTGTCTGTCCGTCCATCCGTCCACGCAAACTAACACGCACACAAACTTACACAAGCACACACTGATGTGTGGAGTGATTTGAGGGGAGCGGGCTCACGCTTCTCTCATGAACACACACACACACACACACACACACACACACACACACACACACACACACACACACACACACACACACACACACACACACACACACACACACACACACACACACACACACACACACACACAATGCCACACACGCATTCATAGGCAGAGGTTAAGAGAGCTGGGAGGAGCAAAATAGTTTTTTTTTCCCCTTTCTTCCAAACTTGGTCAGCGTGAAATATTCAGACTTCCACCATACCCAGTGCCTGATTTCTCCAGATGGATGGCAGAATTAAAATGAGAGAAAAAAGAATATACGTACCACACTTGCATTAATATCTGAAAATGTAAACCTACGGTTTCTGTAGTTCTGTTCTGTGGTTTCTGTCTTCTGAACTAGTCAGTTGTGTTGTTGTGGATCATATGCTGGCAGTGTGTGTAGGTCATTATTTTAAAGATATACATTGTGTGAGGCCATTCCTTTAAGGATGGGTGCTTTTCCCCCTCCAGCAAGCCACCCCCCAACCTCCACCAGCAGCAGTCCCAGCCCCTCTGCATCTCCCCCTAAAACCCCTACGCGTTCTTCCAAATGTATGCAAGCGAACGGGGGTTAAAAACGGCATCAAATAAAGTTTACCTTTGCCTTTGGATTTGAGCCGCTCTTGATTCCAAGCCAGAGGCGGTCGTTGCTCTGGCTTCTATTTACAATCCCTTTGGCAGCCCTACAACTGCCCCTGGCTATAACAGGCTGTACCTAATGTTCAAACTGGCAGGTAATCTTATGTCAAACATACTCCTTTGATATAGCATGATCAATAGATACTTGTAAAGAAGTAATTTCTCTCTGTTTTCTACCCAAGATTTCTTTCTTTTTTTGCTGTAAATGAAAAAAAAACTATATATAATTGATATATTTTTTTTCGGCCTCTCCTTGGGTGCTTCACACAAAAACACAAGACACCAATTGTAGTACAGCGGGCAATAAAAGAGCACAGAAATTGTGTGTTTTAGACATTTCCGGTGTACAACAATTTTTCGATCAATACAGCACGTAACACAATTATCTGCAGTAATCTAGTTGTATTGGGGGCTGTATGGCAGTGTGTGTGTGTGTGTGTGTGTGTGTGTGTGTGTGTGTGTGTGTGTGTGTGTGTGTGTGTGTGTGTGTGTGTGTGTGTGTGTGTGTGTGTGTGTGTGTGTGTGTGTGTGTGTGTGTGTGTGTGTGTGTGTGTGTGTGTTGGGGGGGTATAGTTAGTCATGGACCACTCCACCGTTCTGAGATAGAAATGCACACCCTGATAATTCCATCTTTCAGATTTAAACCACTGAGGTATGTCAAACATCTTCCCGCCCACAAAAACGATGGTGTGGGAGAGAGAGCCCTGTGTATGTACTTTCCACATGAGAGAAATTAAATTACAGATTGAAACGGCACCATGTTATAATCATGGCTCCTGATATAAAAATAAAAAGGGCAAAGAATTTTGAAAAATAACATAATAAAAGAAGCTGGACTTCTGGTATCTGGTTCTGTAATATGAAATGATCCATCTGGAGTGTAACGGTGGGGTTTGTAGAGGAAGGGTGGACGTTTGGCAGGATGTTTGGCAGAGCTGAGGAAGAGAGCTTTGGTGAGAGGCTGTGGCTTCACTGTTAGTTTTCTATACGCCAAGCCAGAGACAGAAACGGCTTTTACGTGTGTGTGCCTGTCTGTGTGTCTGCTTTTCTCTATGGGTAAGTATTTATGTATGTATGTATATTTGTGTGTGTGTGTATGTCCTGTGTGTATGTATGTATGTGTGTGTATGTATGTATGTATGTATGTATGTATGTATGTATGTATGTATGTATGTATGTATGTATGTATGTATGTATGTATGTATGTATGTATGTATGTATGTATGTATGTATGTGTGTATGCATTTATGCATGTGTGTATGCATGTATGTATTGTGTATGTATGCATGTGTGTACTGTGTATATATGTATGTATGTATGTATGTATGTATGTATGTATGTATGTATGTATGTATGTATGTATGTATGTATGTATGCATTTATGTATGTGTGTATGCATTTATGCATGTGTGTATGCATGTATGTATTGTGTATGTATGCATGTGTGTACTGTGTATGTATGCATGCATGTATGTATGTATGTATGTATGTATGTATGTATGTATGTATGTATGTATGTATGTATGTATGCATGTATGTATGTAAGTGTACATGGATGCATGCTTTGTGTGTTTCAGTGCAATGTCTTTAAGTGTATATACGTATGTCCTGAATCTTTGCATGTGTGTTTTCTTTGTGCACAGTGTAGAAGCATGTGCACGTACTGCAAGTGTGTGAATATAGATGTCTGATAGATGTCTAGTCTGATTTGATCCACACATTAAAACCGTTTTCTGACCATGCATCGCATCACATCACGAATGAGTGCCGCCTACACTTTCCACCGCACCACTCGACTCCCTCCCGTCGCTCAGCTCCCAACAAACACCAGCGCCAAGTGGCGATCTCCTTTCCACGCAGCGCCACATTAGGCGGCGGCCATTTGCATTTAAATGTTTCCTACTGTAGGAAGGAAGGGCGCACCGCAGCGCAACGCTCGCCGCAACGCTCGCCGCAACGCTCGCCACAACGTTCCGCAATTAGAATACCATGTATCATCTGCCGAACACTCGGACGTCTCCTCGCCTCTGCGCCACTCATCCGCACGGCACGCCGACATCATCAATCTCTGTCCGGCCAGCCAATCGGCGGCCAGCCTTCCTACAAGCGCTGGGTGTGGGATAGAAAAGCATATAGTTATACTACTGGCCTATAAGGTGTTTTTCTTTTATTATTCAAATCCACCAGCAAATTTCCTCATGTCACATTAAACATGATGGTTCGGAGTAAACAACTGTGTTGGCAATAAACAGCAGCATCGAAAATCAGATGTGGGCATGTGCATTTGTGGGGGCGTGTGGAGTCTTCACGTCTTTGATTGGACAAAGAATAAAATAGGAAAGAAAATGCACAGCAGTACCAGTCGAGGAGTACCAC
>NC_085865.1:43773693-43786193 GCF_034702125.1 Engraulis encrasicolus
AATATATTCCTTTTGAAGAGAACCGTATAGGGCAGTGTTACAGTGTCTGTCACAAGTGTACATAATGCATCGGCATCATTGGCTCATTCAATACAACATGGTACTAAAAACTAGACTGCATGTGCAGTCGCCTTCGCCTGCTTAAGGTATATCCCCGAAACGCAACGCTTCCTACCACTCCCGTCCACCTTTTCATAAACGTATATGATAAATACAAAATATTAAAGAAATATATTTAATATCTATACATAGATCAATGACGTGCATAGGCTTAAAACCAAATGACTATTGTGAAAATGAAGCAAAAAATGGGGCAAATGGTAACACTGTTTTAATGGTTCACTATTACAGTGTATATACCACATTAGGTACAGTGTAATAACCATTGTAACAATATTTAATACCATGTAATACCAGTGTAACACCATGTACCAATTTTGTACTACATCATGTATTTTTGTGTAAGTGGTATTACATGGTATTGCATATTGTTACACTGGTATTACACTGGTATTACACTAGTATTACATGGTATTAAATATTGTACACTGGTTATTACACTGTACCTGGTATTGCATATTGTTACACTGGTATTACACTAGTATTACATGGTATTAAATATTGTTACACTGTACCTAATATGGTAGATTCACTGAAATGGTGAACTGTTAAAATAAGGTAGTACCGGGCAAATCAATCCACCCAGTCAGAAGTTATGGGCCAAATAAAAATTCCGCCGTTTTGAAACTGTTGACCTCCAAACTCAAATCAGTTCATGAACCTACCCTAGAGCATTAACACACCAAATCTGGGACAAATCCATCCGACTGGTCAGAAGTTATAAGCCAAACAAAAATTCGGCCATCTTGAATTCAGCCATCTTGAAAGTGTTGGCCTCCAAACTCGAATAAGTTCATGAACCTACCCTAGAGCATTAACACACCAAATCTGGGAGAAATCCATCCGACTGGTCAGAAGTTATGAGCCAAACAAAAATTCGGCCATCTTGAATTCAGCCATCTTGAAAGTGTTGGTCTCCAAACTCGAATAAGTTCATGAACCCACCCTAGAGCATTAACACACCAAATCTGGGAGAAATCCATCCACCCAGTCAGAAGTTATGGGCCAAACAAAAATTCGGCCATCTTGAATTCAGCCATCTTGAAAGTGTTGACCTCCAAACTCGAATCAGTTCATGAACCTGCCCCAGAGCATTCACCCAAAAAATCTGGGACAAATCCAAACATCCGTTCAAAAGTTATCGCGTTAACACGAAAGACCTTACGCGGCGGCGGCGGACGCGGCGGCGGCGCACGCAAAACCATTACATCCCCGACGCTCCGCGTTTCGGGGATATAATGACAGGAATGAAGGACAATTGTAGTTTTGGTCACAGATATCTATAACTGAATGAACATAAATAGAGCAGGCAGCGTATTGAGGAACAACAGTATTTGGGTTTCTATTCACTTCTTTCACATCCGCTATGCACATGAGCAATATTGGGGTATGTATCTGTATGTCTCCAATTGTAAGGGGGAATTTACAAGATTAGCTAGCATAACTTTTACGACTTCCTGTTGGAATGGTCAAAATGTGCAATAAAAAAGTTGATTGGAAAACCACTTTTTGGTAATGGTAGTTAAGAGACCTGTCGAGTGCTGAAACTAATGAACAAATGGGTGACTTACAACAAAATATTGGTGTGAATAATAAAAAAAAACTTCATAATGACAGTATATGATGGTTGAATTGATTTTAGATATTTCATAGTCGATTGCCTCGGTCATTCATCATGCACTAACCACTGTCTTTGTTTCATTGTGCCTCTAATGAAGCCTTTAAAGTTGCCGACAGTAATTGACAGCCAAGGACTCTAATACCCTTTTTTTCATCTCTGCACATATGCACCCAGCCTGTAAATTTCCTTTACTAAGCGCTTTAAGAGTTAACAAAACCAAAAGCGAAACCAGATGGCCAAAAGAAAATACTGGACTTCAAGTCTTCTCTAGTTTTGGGGAAGCTGGACGGCAAGGCTCTTGAAACAACATGGCCACGATGAAAATCTGTGAAATCAAGTTAGATAGCAATCCATGAAGACAATTAAATGGAAATCCACACAGTTGATTATACAAAAAAACACTGTGAGGACACACCAAGGAGTGATGCGTATCCCGACTGGGCTCAATGTTGAATATTTACATACTTCTGCTAATTCAAGGATTTCCTACAATTTCCAAACAGCAATTTTCTCTCAGCAATTTCCTCAACATTTCCACTGAAGAAAAAAATGCAATGTTCTTTCAGTATGATTTGTGAAACTAAATATAATTTAGTCCATGAGGGACTAAGATGCTGTGTAACAGGAAGTTGGACTTTGTACGATACAGTACACTGTGTGATAGTTACAGTAAATGATATATTATACAGTGCATATACAGTGCACACGTCTCTGTGAACACGCTACATCCCAAATGACTGTAATTATCATGTTCAACATACCTCATCCCAGTACCTACAACATCTCCGACACTAGTGCTACCAAGTAGTCTTTGGCATCAACATCATTATTACTCTCCATTGGTGATGAGCTTAGCGTGTTGTTTAACTTCTTCCATTAGCAACAAGCATGTATAATGTATAGGGCAGTACAGTGCAGGGCAGGCCTTTTAAAAGGGTGTCTTAATGCATTCCACATTATTAAAACATCCTTTAATAAATGCCAATGAGCTATGATGACCTGACAAGCAAGGTGGCCCCATTAACGAAGACACACCCGTCACCCCCCCTCATCTTGTAAAACAAATGTTGCACGCAATCGCGCAAGGCGCGGGGGTCACCACACACACACACACACACACACACACACACACACACACACACACACACACACACACACACACACACACACACACACACACACACACACACACACACACACACAGAATGTGTCAGATTCCCAGCCGTTTACGGTGGTGCCTGCTGGTGACTTGCCTGTGATTGGTCGGCCTCCCTTCGCTTGGCACGGTGCCACTCTGGGCTCGTCTGCGCTTCATCATGCGCCCGCACGCCTCCCGATAATTTGAATATTTAGTGCCCCCTTCAGGTCTTAATTGGAGTCAATTGGCGTCTGGCTGGCATGCTTTTCTTAGGCATTAATCCCGAGCTAATTTGTTTCTGTCAGTCTAATGAGAGGTGCGTGTGTGTGTGTGTGTGTAAGTGTGCAAGCTGTGTGTGTGTTTGAGCATGTGTGTTTGAGCGTGTGCGTGTGTGTGTGTGTGTGTGTGTGTGTGTGTGTGTGTGTGTGTGTGTGTGTGTGTGTGTGTGTGTGTGTCTGTGTGTGTGTGTGTGTGTGTGTGTGTGTGTCTGTCTGTGTGTGTTTGAGCGTGTGTGTGTGTGTGATGAGACGATGGGGTTAATAGGTAATCACTGGTGAGAGAATCCCACCCTGTGAAAAGGCCAAGGAGCGTGGTGCTTAACACATAGGCCTCTTTAACAGTCACCTGACCCTGCAGAGAGAGAAGCTAACCTGAAATTCCCTCAGCCAAGGCGAGGCTGGTGACAGGTGACAGGTGGGCTACAAGGAATGGTGGGCGTCCTTGTCTGTTGTCACCTGCTGCCAGCAAAACAAACACTCAACATGGCAAGGCCAGTCACAGAGGATGGCAGGAGGTAGGCTGTATGATACACCACACGCACACACACGCACACAGATATGCACACACACATTCACACAGACACACATGCACGCGCACACACAAGCCCACACGCCCACACGCACACACACACACACACACATACACACACACACACATACAAACACACACACACACAAACGTACACACATACACTTGCGCACGCACGCACACACACGCACACACACGCACACGCACGCACACACACTCACGTGCGCGCACACACACGCACGCACACACAAACACACACACACAAACACACACACACAGGCACACATGCACGCGCGCACACACACACACACGCACACATGCGCGCGCACACACACACAAACGGACATGTGCACACACCCTTAAGGGTAATGGGGAGGATAGGAAAAAAAATAGTCCAGGTGAAGATTGGCTCAAAGTAAGTAAAAAAATAAAAATGTGCAAGAGTTTCTGTTATGCAAGACCATTTTTTTCAGAGCCTGCAGGGAGTAGGCTGCCAATTTGACATAAACAGAGGCTTGCATATTCCCTTGTGTGATATCATTGATTTGGAAGGATTCAGAGATTCCTGTCTGACAATGTGGGAAACAGAGAGCGAGAGAGAGAGAGAGAGAGAGAGAGAGAGAGAGAGAGAGAGAGAGAGAGAGAGAGAGAGAAAACAAGAGAACGAGAGAGAGAACGAGAGCGAGAGAACGAGAGATGCATTTTCTAAAAGACAGGGCTCAGCTGAAACTCATTTAAAGCGATGACCCTCTTAAGCGCTGCTGGCAACGGTCGATAGCCAAATTTACACAGATGGTAGGTGTCCAAAATCCATTAGTGCCAAACACAATGTTTGTCTACTAAACTTTGAGGGGAAAAATGCATCTTCTTGACTTGTTAAAAAAAGGAATGAAATAACCTTGCGTAGTTATGGTACTGAATAAGTTTCTTACACAGTTCGAAATCGATACTAAGGCTGCGGGCTTTTAATGTCCAGTTCTCTAAAGTGTTCTGATTGCTGCCATCTCCTCCAGCAGAATCAAATTAAATCCATTTACATTTATTGTCAAAGGCTCCCAACAACAGACGTAAGAATTTTAACTGCCTTTACACCCTCAGTAATAAAAACAGCACGTGACTAAAGTTGCGGTTACTTAGAATTATGTAGTCCTGTGGTGGAGGACCTGCAGCAGTTATTTAGTGGAGGGCTGTGAGAAGACTGCAGTGCTGTCTCTTTGCTTACATGCTTCACAGTAAAAACCCCACTGTATGGCTGGGTGTGCATCGACTGCTGTATGAATTATGGAAAAATTATAGGAAATGAGAAGTGATGTTGCTATAAAATAAAGAGAACAAAAGCAACGTTAAACAGTTAGTGTGGTATACTAGAGAAATGGATGTATTTTGCATTTATACTTTATTGTTCCAAGTTACATATAGTTGTAGATGCAAATTACTGTATCTTCAAATAGCATATTCACTTATATGAAGAAAAGTACTTGAGTCATCAAAGTAGTTGTTCTATGCATACTGTAGTGCTGCATTTTACCTGTTTCCCACAAGATAAACCTTGCGGCTGCTTTAGTCTGACTTGGCTAGTTTGGATGCTTTTGCATGACTGAGAGGGCAGTTTGGATGCCTTTGTATGACTTAGAGGCTAGTTTGGGTGCTTTTTTAAAGGGCTTTTATGCCTTTATTTCTGACAGGACAGTGGAGGAGAGACAGGAAATGAGTGGGGAGAGAGAGACAGGGAAGGATCGGCAAATAACCCGGGCCGGAATCGAACCCGGGTCGCCACGGCAGGGCCCTAGTTTGGATGCTTTTGTATGCCTTGGCTCATTTCATTGCCCAGTCCTCACCTGGTCCCTGTGTCCACTGGTGCCGTGGGCCAGAGAGAGCTGCTGTTGCAGCTGTCCGCTCTCCTGCTGGTGCTTGCTGAGGGCGTTCCTGTGCTCCGTCTGAAGGGCGGCCAGCGCCAGCTGCAGGGATCGCGCCGCCCGCTCCTGCTCCTGCCCCTCCTGGGTCTTGTGGCGCAGCTCCGCTCTGAGGCCCGCAGCCTCCTCGTGCAGCTGCACCAGGAGGCTGTCGTTCTGCACCATCCTCTGGGCGTGCTCCTCGTACTGGGTCCGCAGCAGGGTCACTTCCTGTTCAGAAGGGCCCCGGTGGTAAAAGCGCAAAGCATGCTGGGATATGGAAACACTCTTTGGTTTACGGAGTTACGGTAAGACCACCAGCGCTTTATGCGACTCAGTGGATATTTTGTCTCATTTTACTTCACATCCTCCAACCCTAAGTGCTTGATATAAAATCCATCTAACTGGTGTGTAAAAGTAGGAATACTAAACCTGAAATAATGGGAGAAACGGAAAAAGAAACTAACGACCACTGAAATGGCAGTATACTAGGAGCTACGTACCTTCTGGTAGAGATCACGTTGCCTGCCCTGGGCTTCGTAGTCGTCATTGGGGTGGCTGTGACTGAGCCGGTAGGCGGTGAGGTCAGACTGCAGCTGTAGGCATCTTTTCTCATAGTCAGCAATCTGTAGGGGGGGAGCAGAAATGTACGTACGTACTTCAGAAAACAGCATGCATGGCTAGATGCAAATTAAAAACGCCCTGGTGGTGGCAGAGAGCAGTCATCAGCTGGGGATCAAGCTCTAGACAAGGTCAGCAGACGCCATTTATAGACAGTATATGCAATTATGTCATTAGAAACATTTGCACGCTTCTGCATAGTGGAGGCAGAGAGAAACCCCCTATGGATGTGGGTGCATGCAGACGTTTTAAGAAATACTAAATAATAAAAAGATATGAACGTTTGCAGATGCATTTTGGAACTTACTGAGGCATTAGAGACGCAATTCTCCAAAAAAGACCCCAGAAAAATCAAACTCATTACTGAACGTAATAAAGTATAAAATACAGTCATTCTTCAAATCGGTAACTCTTTTATAACGCACAAATTAAATTTGATTTGATTAAAATTACATTCCGCCGGTCTGACCTTGTAGGCAGCAGTTAAGTTTCGTACAAATTAAATTTCTCCCGCAATAAAGATGATTCATTTGTTGCCAGCCATGGTAAATATCCCCGGCGAAGAGGCGAAAGCAAAGTGACGTGGGTGGGCCCCAGCTTCATTCATCTTGGGCCATAGGAGCGTAGTGCACATATACAGCACAGACTCCAGCCATACACAAGGCAATAAATCACCACATGCATACGAGATTACCAGTCGGACATCGTTAAGACATTACATGGGATTACTGGAAATTAACATTTTGGGGAGTAAGAAAAAAAAGAAACTAGGTGCTTACATTGCTTTAGTGTCATCCAGTCATAATTCGATTCAGCATTTTCCGGAAAAATACAAAATGAAACAAAACAAAAAAACATATTTGACAGATGTGTATTTCAACTGCTAATGCAGTAAGCATGCTTGGATTCCTCTAAGGAGATGTCTTAACCGGGTTAGTTAACCAGGGACAAGACAGGTGAGGTACCCAACGGACCTGTGCCTGTCTGTGGTCCAGGTCCGCGTGGAGCTTCTCGACGGTGCGTTCTGCGCTGGAGAGGCGTTCCCTGCTGGTGGCCAGGGCGGTCAGGGCGGACTGCAGCTCGTCCATCAGCTGGTCCAGGGCCTCCTCCGAGCTCTCGGCCTGACGCCGCCGATCCTCGCCGCGCTCCTCAGCACTCCTCAGCTCCTCTCTCAGGCCGCTGATGACTGCCTGCGCTTCAAGGACCTTTCATAAACACACACACGCACACACACAGACACACACACAGGTGTGCGGACTCACACATGCACACACACACACACACACACACACACACACACACACACACACACACACACACACACACACACACACACACACACACACACACACACACACACACGGGCGTGAAGGATAAGAGACAAGAGAATGCACCACAAGTCACATAACCTTAGCCAAGAGAAATCATCTGAAAATATAAAAACACTCTCGAGAGCCCCAATGCGAGGGTGAATAACCTTCATGCATGAGATTCCATGAATCCATCAACACACAAGCTGAAGAATCCATAACCTCCTTTCATGCTATTGACAGCCACTGGTATCTCAGTAAGCCCAGGCATCTTGCCTCCTCTATTTACACATCAAGTGGCTGGCGGACGGAGCTTCTACGGGTTCGTGTGTGTGTGTGTGTTTGTGTGTGTGTGTGTGTGTGTGTGTGTGTGTGTGTGTGTGTGTGTGTGTGTGTGTGTGTGTGTGTGTGTGTGTGTGTGTGTGTGTGTGTGTGTGTGTGCGTGTGTGTGTGTGTCGACCAGGGAGTGTCAGCATTCAAGCCAGTTGAAGGCAAAGAAAATAATCAGTAAGTTGTTGAATCCTAATATTTTAGGATCGAGGACCGAGATGGCGGCCACTCAAGATATTGAACATGGCCTTCGAGACAGTCAAGTGAATGGACAAGCCTCGCCCTCTGACCACACTCACAAGTAGTGGAGATGGATTGCTCACATCACACCATCTCCATTCATAATAAAGGTACGTACGTACATATAACCTCCATGCCACAGAAAGAAAGATACTTCACAAAGTAAAACACACACACAAACATACACAGGCACACAGACATACGCACAGACACATAGACACACAGAAACACACACACACACACACACACAGTACAGACACACACACACACAGTACAGACACACACACACACACACACACACACACACACACACACACACACACACACACACACACACACACACACACACACACACACACACACACACACACACACACACACACACACACACACACACACACAGTACACACACACACACTCACGCCACACACACCTGCGTCCTGGAGTAAGACGTTTCCTCCTCTGAGGTCTGCAGTTGATCCTGGAGCTGCTGGACCTTCTCCATGGCCACCGTGTACTTCTGTTTCAAGATGGCCGCCATGGCCTCCTGGTTCTCGCTGGTGGCATTAGCGACCTCCACCTTCTGCTGTAGGACCTCACACTGCAGCCTCATAGAGGAGAGTTGGGCCTCTAGGGCGCTTTCTTTCTCCTGATGGTCCTTCACCTGTTGGGATACGTACATACGTAGGCACAGGTGACTGAGATTGACATGGTGCAAATGGGTCTTATGAGTGTGGTGTCTATAAACTTTAACATGTACGTAGACACAAACAGAGTTGAGCGAGCAAACACACACACACACACACACACACACACACACACACACACACACACACACACACACACACACACACACACACACACACACACACACACACACACACACACACACACACACACACACACACACACACAGAGTAAAAAACACACACACACTATAACTTAGCTTTTGGTCTAATAAAGCAACGCGGCACTGTTCACAGCAGGTCTCCCGATATTTGGGTCATTGAGAGCGACCGGGAGCACAATGGGGATAAAGGCAGAGAAAAGGTAGGAATGATGACACGTCTCCTGAATAAACCCCTTTGAGCGTGAAATGCTATGAAATGCGGTTAGGGCGAGACTCTTTAAAAGAACCAACATACCAAGAGGGAACTTAATGAAAGCAAATGGGAAAATGTGATTAACCCCGAAAAAGTTTATTACAAAGGATTCCCAGAGAAGGAAACTATTTTCTTTAGAACCGCAGAGGCCCCTCCTCTCCTCTCCTCTCCTCTCCTCTCCTCTCCGCTCCTCTCCCCGGCTCCAGGCCCCAGGGTGATGAGGCAGCCCTTGGAGCCTGTGGTTACCAGGCAAATTGGTGTGAAGCAGTGGTTTTGAATTAAAATGAACAGCGCAAACTTGGCCTGCTCACTTGCTCTCTGTGTCTCTGTGTTGTTGGTTGCTATGTTTTGGAGTGCAGAAATGAGTCATTTTTTTGTTGATGTTCATGATTTGCACTGGAAGCCTTTTGATCATATTTTTATGGAATTCATTTCAGGCGCAGAGAACAACAAAATAGAGCATAATGTTTTAATCTAACAAGACATTTCACCTTTCAAACTTCGCATTGCTTGATGAAAGAAGTGGATTTTACAATATAAATACATAAGGGCGGTGAAATCCTGAAAGCATCAGGGCACAAGATGACTCCAGGACCAAGCCAAGGCCTTCACCCTCTGAACTGCAAAGCGAAGAAGCGCGGCTCTGTCTTACTTAAAGGCGGCGCAAACGGTGGGGATTTCTAAATCCTCCCTTTCAAACGGGAAGATAATAAATAGAAGAAAAACGAAAACCTCTGGAATGTAAACCATCGCTAAAAACAGGGGCTGACCACTATGGTGGAAAAACAGGCCTAGCCCCACTGCTCTTCCCTGGCCTCACAAGAAAAAAAAAAAACACTGAAGACTTAAGCAAGGAGACCAGGCACAAAAAAAAAACGCAAATGGCATTTCCAGACATTTCCGTGGCCCGGCATACAAGTAACCTGTCCGCAAAATCTGACTTTGGGTGTTGTGGGAGATGCTGAGGAGTGGTGCCAAGCAGCAGTGGCGGTCAGAAGCTCCCCTGTGACCAGTGTTGCCAGATTGGGTGGTTTCCCGCCCGATTGGGCTGCTTAAGGATGACTGTCTGTGGGTACAAATGGATTTTGGAGAAAAACTAATTTGGCCATAGAAATCAATAGAATTGGGTAGGATTTAGTACTTCCAGGCGGGTTTTGAGCATTTTTTGGACTGGAAATCATCAGCCTCATCTGGCAACCCTGCCTGTGACCCCCTGATAAACTGCCAAGCAGAGCACCATGGGCCACGCTCCTGCAGACACAGGGCCTCTAATCAGGGAGCCACACGTAGGGAATCATGCTTAGGAATCAGTTTCTCTGGCGGGCATTCTTCTAAGACACTTGAAGATACCGCAATCATCATCGAGACCAAGACCATGACCTCTATGACCGTGGGGTAAGAACCAGGACAAATGGAAAAAGAGAGGGAGAGAGTGTGTGTGCAAGGGTGTACACACTCACAGACACACAAGCACGCACGCACGGACGCACGCGCGCGCACGCACGCACGCACGCACGCACGCACGCACGCACACACACACACACACACACACACACACACACACACACACACACACACACACAAACACACACACACACACACACACACACACACACAGTCACAACCTCTGGGTCAAAAGCTCACTAAAATTGGAAAGGATACCATTAGGATAAAATGGTAATATGACTATAATGTTTTAATGTCCCCATTTCAGAAAACTTCTATGGACATACTATTTTATTGCGGGGAGGGCACCAAAGCTGACCCGACGATTCTGTCTGGGGTCAATTTGATAACAGTCCTTTTCATTCGGAAATGGCAGCGAGAGTGCATAATGACTTTGATGTGCTCTTCCTTTTGGCTTTCTCCGTGACCTTGTGTACCCTCGTGATCACCCCAGCAGATGGAAGGGAAAAAAGACAGGAGGACGAAAAGCAAAAAGAGAAGGGAGAAAAAAAAATAACTCTTTGTGACTCGAGTGACGTGTTTTGTTAATTCAGACACCCTTTTATGCTGTGCTATTTTGTGCATCTTATAGTATCACATGGTGTGTTTCACCAAAAACCTAATGAATCCAGTCCCCTTGGTCCCAAAGGAGTACTATTGTCTCGATTGGGCCAATCTGTATCATGCCAAGTGCACTCGGCTTTGGAAACTTTGAAAATCAATTAAGCACTTAAGTGTCCCCAGTAGCCCAATTACTGTAGGGTGCAACACAATGCGCTGGGTTTCAAACCTGTGTGCGCCCACCCATGTTCGACTTCAGTTCACCAAACGAGCACCGAATGATGCCCTAAAAATAATGCATTTCTCCAAGAGGCTCCAGGACTAAGCCCCTTTACATCACCAATTAACAGTAATTTCTGCTTCCAACCCATTCACTGACCAAAAATACAACATGCTATTGTAATTCCAGTTAAACTGTTTCACAGCTTGACACAGGGCCAGATAGGAAACTTCATCAAATATTACTTTGACATGTCCCTAAAAGATTATGTGTGCAATCTAAAAACTGGAATGAAGGCATCACATGTAAATTTCGGATCACCAAAATCTATTCTAAGCAAACTACTGATGTTGCTAGTCATATGTTGCGACTGTGTCAACTCAAAGACTTAAGTAACATACAATTTCAGCAAGTTCATTTCTCTCCATTTTCTTGGCCTGGAAATCGAGACGGTCTAATTTGTATTCACATACACTTACCAAAGATGTCTTGCTGACATGAGAAAAGTATTTTTTGCTTTCTCAACATATTTTTTCCTCATTGAGTAATGATTACCTTGTCGAGGGCCTGCTGGAGCTGTGTCTGGGCGTGGGAAGCGCGGCCCTGGAGCTTCTTAAGGGTGCGGTGGTGCTGCGCGGCCTGGGCTCGGGCCTCCTCCAGCTGGCCACGCGTCTCCTCCAGCTGGGCCTGGAGAAGGGAGCACCTCTGGCTCCAGCGATCCTCGTCCACGCCATGGGTCTGCTTCAGGAGCTCCAGCTCAGAGCGCAGCGCGCACACACAATCAGTCTGGCTCTTCAACTGGAGAGAGAGAGAGAGAGAGAGAGAGAGAGAGAGAGAGAGAGAGAGAGAGGCAGAGACAGAGACAGAGACAGAGACACAGACAGAGACAGTCAGAGAAACAAATAGAAAATGAGGGGTAGAGAGACAGACTCATCGAAAGGAATATAGAAAAGAGAAACAGGGAGATTATCAATTAAGGTCATCACCCAAACCAGGAGAAAAGATACTTGCATGCGCAAACTACTAGAAGAATGCAGGCTGAAGAGAGAGGGTTGAGGGGAGTGATGAAATGTGGAATTTTTCAAGGCCAA
>NC_085865.1:43793693-43796193 GCF_034702125.1 Engraulis encrasicolus
CACCCCCACCCACCTCCCCCCCCACACACATCCCCACACAAACAGGGGTTCAGCATATTGAGTGTCTTATGGAAAGTGAAAGGTCGTTTGTAACTGTCCACAGGATTGATGGAGTTAAGATAGCTCCTTGACCTTCACCCTCCCCGGCCCATGAGGAACAGTCTCAGATGACGGAGCAGGAGAGAGGAGGAGAGGAGAGGAGAGGAGGACCCACTTGGCACCACAGCACTACGGTACAGCCCTCCTGCCTCCTCCTGCCTGCCTGCCTGCCTTGCTGATGCTGCCTCTGCTGCGACGCTGACGGGATGACAAGAGAGGAGGGGGAGGCCCAGAGAGAGGGAGCCGGGGCCTCACGCAGGGGAGGATCTATAGGTGGGCGAGCAGGGCATTTGCCCCTGGGTCCAGGGCCCTCCTGTATTGGTGGTGAGGGCCCTATTGTGACCATGGCAGGTCGTATGTGGGGCCCTATCAGTGTTTTGCCCTGGGGCCCTGTATGCTACTGTTCCGCCACTGGCCTCACGTCACCGTTAGAGAGCTCCACAGTGCACCCCATTGCAGAGCAGAGCGCTATACTGCACCACACCGCACCCCACCCCACCGCATCCCACCACACCGCCCCCCACTCCACTGCTGCACGTCAGGATTCCATTATAGGCGTCGCCCCTGTACCCTCCCCTTCATTAAAACGTCACGCTGTCAACCCTCAGCGCTCGTTAATATCTGCCATTTGTAATAATTCCCCTCTCTCTGTCCCTCCACAACCCACACTGGTGGTGGTGTGTGTGTTGATCCTCGATCCTTTTTTTTTTGAGCCATGTTGGGAGAGAATAATTGCTTTTGCGGGCCCGCACAAACATAATCGAGATCAATGCTCACAGCCTTTAAATGTTTTTGCATTGGTCATCTGTCAGTGCCTTCGCTGTTTGTGGCCTGCTCCAGTCGCCAAACGGAGCGACCGAAGGCAAGGCGGGCAGGCTTGATGAAAAGTACAGACACAAGACAAGAGCCGCAGCATTCAACGACGGTTTCATCATTTGCATTATGCATGGATTGCTTGAAACAAACAAATACTGTGTATTTCAGGGTGTGTGTGTGTGTGTGTGTGTGTGTGTGTGTGTGTGTGTGTGTGTGTGTGTGTGTGTGTGTGTGTGTGTGTGTGTGTGTGTGTGTGTGTGTGTGTGTGTGTGTGTGTGTGTGTGTGTGTTTGGAGAGAGGGGTGGGGGGGTGTGGAGGGGGGTTAATCCACTTACAGCAGGAGGCTGTTACTGTTAATATGTTCCTACGACTGTGAATAAAGTCAGACTTTTTTAAGTAGAGAACAAAAGGCAAACAACTTGTTTTAATAAGAAATAAAGCAAACCCATCAGTTTGGTAAGCAACAAGAAAAATACCAGGAAAAAAAGAAAGAAAGAAACTAGGCGTCTTATGTCTTGCAAAGAAAATTCCTCCTGTCTAGGACAGTTCTCTCAGATACTTCCTATAATGATGCCAGCGGCCGTTCAAGGAGGGAAAAAAATAAAAAAATAAAAATAAAACAAATAAATAAATAAAAGACAAAAAGCAGTTCAAATGGTTCCCAGGCTGCATCAAAAGGCTGTTAGGGGGAAGTGTATCATATCGGCGGTGCATAATTCCTTTGTGTTTGTACATTTTATGCATGCATAATGTATCGTGGCCCCCCTCTCCTATCCTCTCCTCTCCTCTCTTCTCAGCGAGCAAGTGAGCGCGCACGTTTAACAGACTCGGTGTGGGTGGTGGTGGTGGTGGTGGTGTGCAGAGCCGAGTCGAGCCGACAGCGGCTGTGCTCCACTGCACAGGCGCCTGACGCTAAGCGTGTCGGAAGGCCGGAGAGAGGGGGGGGGGGGACATAGAGGAGAGAGGAGAGGAGTGGGTAGAATAGAAAACAGGAGTAGAGAGAGGAGAGGAGAGGAGAGGGGAGGAGAAAAGAGGGGAGGGGAGGAGAAAAGAGGAGAGAGCAGAACAGAAGGGAGGAGAAGGGAGAGAGGAATAAGAGGGGAAAAGAGGAAAGAAGAGGAGTTGTGGGCCTCCCCCAATAAAGAGAAGATGGGTGATGGGTAAAAGGTGAGGGGGGTGGGGGGTGCAGTGGCCTCCTCATGAAACATTCAGCGGAATTCAGCTGCCTAGCTCAGTGCATAATAGGAGCAGCCCTGGTGGTGGCTGCACTGGGCGGACCACTGAGATACCCCCTCAGCTTACATGCTATCTTGCTGTGTGGCTAATACCCCATGCCCACAGTACATGTTACCTAGCTGTGTGGCTAAGGCTCCCCACATGTACATGTTAGCTTGCTGTGTGGCTACTCCCCACATGTACGTTACCTTGCTCTGTGGCTAAAACCCGCCCACGTTTACATGTTACTTTGCTCTGTTGTTAAAACTTCCCCACGTTTACATGTTACCTTGCTGTGTGGCTAAGACTCCTCATGCTTACAGGTTACCATGCTGTCTTGTGAAGATACCCCTCTGTTCCTTGTTACCTT
>NC_085865.1:43808693-43811193 GCF_034702125.1 Engraulis encrasicolus
CCCTCTCTCCGTTCAGAGTCTGTAGCAATGTGTGTATGTTTGCGTGTGTGTGTGTGTGTGTGTGTGTGTGTGTGTGTGTGTGTGTGTGTGTGTGTGTGTGTGTGTGTGTGTGTGTGTGTGTGTGTGTGTGTGTGTGTGTGTGTGTGTGTGTGTGTGCGTGCGTGTGTGTGCGTGTGTGTGTGTGTGTGTGTGTGTGGCTATGTGTGTGTGTGGCTGTGTGTGTGTGTGTGTGTGTGTGTGTGTGTGTGTGTGTGTGTGTGTGTGTGTGTGTGTGTGTGTGTGTGTGTGTGTGTAGTGTGAGGTACTAGACCTGCCTTGAGTGAAGCGAGATGGATGGCCTCCTCTCTGTCATGAAGCTGCAGCTGGAACTTCTGCAGAACGTCCTCAGTGCTCCTGATCTGTGGATGTGGAGGGACACAAGAAGGATAAGGAGGACGGATGTGTGTGTGTGTGTGTGTGTGTGTGTGTGTGTGTGTGTGTGTGTGTGTGTGTGTGTGTGTGTGTGTGTGTGTGTGTGTGTGTGTGTGTGTGTGTGTGTGTGTTTGCATGCGAGTGTGCATGCATGCATGCGTATGTGAATATGTCGTTTAGAAGGGCAATCAAAAAGGTAAAAGAAAATCTGTCTGGTGAGATGATGAGAACAAGAAATAAGCAGGAAGAGGAGATGACATGCACTGTAATGAATGAATATAAAGACAACAGACAAGGGAAAAGACAAAGGCACAGATCAAGTCAGAATGCGTGGGAGAGAAAGTATGAGCCTAAGTATGACAGAAAAAGGAGTGTGTGTGTGCATTTGTATGACAAAGAGAGAAAAGAGGAGCGTATGTATGTATGTCTGTGTGTGGGAGAGATGGATCTCTGAGTGTGTGTGTGTGTGTGTGTGTGTGTGTGTGTGTGTGTGTGTGTGTGTGTGTGTGTGTGTGTGTGTGTGTGTGTGTGTGTGTGTGTGTGTGTGTGTGTGTGTATGTGTGTGTGTGTGTGTGTGTGTGTGTGTGTGCACGCGCGCGCACACACAGGGTTGTATGTGCGTGTGTGTGTGGGCAAGATGGATGTGTGCAGGGTATGTGTGTGTGTGTTAGTGCGAGTATATGTGAATATGTGTGAGCATGCGTTCGTACGTGTGTGTGCATATGAACATGTGTGTGTGTGTGTACGTACGGTATGTGTGTGAGAGATGAATGTGACGTGATGTGATGTAATGTGTGCAGGGGGTGTGAGAGAGTGCAGACCTCGGTGCTGAAGATGTCCTGCTGGCTCTGTGTGCTGAGGGCCTGGGCCTGCAGGCGGGCCTGCAGACGGGCCCTCTCCTCCACACCCTCACGGTGCCTCTCCTGCAGCCTGGACAGGGCCTCCGCCTGGGAATGCACCACGCGCTCCAGCCTCACCACCTACAGGACACACACACACACACACACACACACACACACACACACACACACACACACACACACACACACACACACACACACACACGTCATGGTCATGGTCAGGACTCACACACACACACACACACACACACACACGTCATGGTCAGGACTCACACACACACACACACACACACACACACACACACACACACACACACACACACACACACACACACACACACACACACACACACACACACACACACACACACACTCACTTAGATTCATATGCACGCATGGCCACAAACGCACATGCGTACACACACATGCACTCACTCAAACACACACACACACACACACACACACATACACACACACATACACACACACACAGACAGAACTTCTTTCCATGTTCAAATGGATGTCTGCCAATTACCTTGTTATTCTTAACCAACCAATCAACACCAGGAGTAGCAACGAGCCACGAGCATCCATCCAAAACCTGGAGCAAAGCTCTAACCAAATTCAATGTGATGACCAACAGGCCACTTACGCAGTAGATATTATCCATCTTTTCCACGCTGTGATAAAAACTCCATTATCACCCATTGTAAGATGGTACAAGCTATTGATTGAAAATGCTGTCTAATTAGCTATGCCCAGCAAGAGATCAATTTAAAACAAAAAAACACCCAATCAAACTGCCTCCCACTGGGGCAGCGGAACACCTTCGCTAAGCCAGTCACCACCACACCCACACCTGCTGCCAATTTACCCCAGCAGCACTCTAGCTCACCAGGGTACCAATTACTGGGACCTGCCCCTCTGCGGAGGGCGTCCTAACTAACTGCTCCTCGATTCTTTCTTTTGGCTCTTTGCGTTTGTGAACTTTTTGAGGTCACGGACAGTAACTCTTGGTTTGTAGAGCTTTGTTTTATTGCCAGGGTTGTGTTAATTCTACAAGAAACAAGAGTGGTTGGTGTTGGGACTACTTAAATAGTCTGCTTTTGGATTTAGCTTTCTGTGTTTAATTACTGTGCCAAAGTAAGGCAATCAGCACCTTGACTGCCAACAAGTATACATTTAAAATAGCAATCTCTTAATACGTTCAAGTTACTATAAGTTCAAGT
>NC_085865.1:43831193-43836193 GCF_034702125.1 Engraulis encrasicolus
CTTCCTTCTCTCTCCATCCATCCCTTACTTCTCTCTCCCTTTCTCTCTCTCTATCTCGATCCATCGCTTACTTCTCTCTCTCTCTCTCTCTCTCTCTCTCTCTCTCTCTCTCTCTCTCTCTCTCTCTCTCTCTCTCTCTCTCTCTCTCTCTATCTCTCTCTCTCTCTCTCTCTCTCTCTCTCCCACCCACTCGCTCGCTCCCCCTCCCCCAAGTCTATTTCCTTCTGCCTTCACATTTCCATACCCCCCCCCCCCCCCCCCCCCCCCCCCCCCCCCCCCCCCCCCCCCCCCCCCACCCCCCCCCCCCCCCCCCCCCCCCCCCCCCCCCCCCCCCCCCCCCCCCCCCCCCCCCCCCCCCCACCCCCCCGCTAGTTGATTTATCCTCAAGGCCCTGACAAAGAATTCTATTCCCCGGTGACACTGTGCTTATAACCTTTACATACACTCTAATCAGCCCAACATGTATGGGCGCCCGGGCCCTCCGCGTGCAGGAAAATTGAATTTTTGAGCGCACTCTTATTTAGAAAAATGACGGCAATAATAACGAAAAGTGAATAATGCGCAAAAAATATAATAAGCAGCGGGAAAACAGGTCATTAAGGTGGCATTTTTTGCTTGTTGATGCAAGGGAAGAATAATCAACATCTCCCGGGCTTAATGAAATTAGCAGGACGCAGGAATCGCGCGATGATCAAATTACAACTGTTTAGTTAATGACGAATGAGAGTCAGGGTAGCAAGCGGGCTCTTTTCATTTGGAGACACACTGGGAGGGTGGTGAGAAAAGCACCAAACCAACACCACCGTCGCCACCGTCAGAGAGGAGGACATTAGGGAGGCGAAAATTACATCTCCCCTCATGCAAGGGAAGGTGAAAAACAAAACAAAAAAAAACAAAAGGAAAAAGCCTGATCCCCTTTATTGATGGACAATGTCGTAAAGCCATCATCCTGTTTATAGACATTTAATTGAAGACAGCATCAAACGATAAACTAAGAAACATGCATGGTTGACTCCTCCGATTCAAGCTATAAATCACCACCACATGCCCAGACAAGTCGTCCGGACACAAATTCTGATGATAGATGACCCATTTAACTTTGATTTTTGAGAGCACTGAGCTCGACGGCAATAGCTCACACCGACTTCACTCCACACACATGCAGGGCACACCAGGGGAGAAGAGGAAAAAAAGAGTGGTAGAGGAGAAGAGAGGGGAGGAAAAGAGGAGAGGAGAGGAGAGGAGAGGAGAGAGGAGAGGAGAGGAGGAGAAGAGGAGGAGCAGAGGATGAGAGGAGAGGGGAGGAGAAGAAAGGGAGGGAAGAATAGAAAGGCCTCCCCCTTTCCTACTCCTACTCGCACAAGGACACTTTGCGATAATCTTTGCAAATGACCAGTGTTATAAATGCAGGCTTTTTTTCCCTTCCACTGGCCGAGTTGCTAATGCTATAGAGGAAGCTGCAGGGGGGGAGACTATAGCTATAGCGGCCGCATTAGCATCCAATAAACCCCACTGATGATTTGTGATCCGGGAGCCATCAACGGACAAATTCATCAGCCTATCTTGTCTAATGACACATACATATGCAGCGCCATAAATACTGGCCTAGCAAGCCAACCACCCGTGCAAACTCATAAATCAAATCACCCACACCACCACCACCACCAGACTCGACTCTACTCTACTAACGGGAAGTGTTTGAACAATGGGCCGACGCACCGGACGACGAAAATTAAAACGAATACACAAACCCTTCTCAATCGTTTGTCATCCGACAGAGCTCTATGCTTAAAGCGATGGTTCGGAGTAGAATCACCCTAATGCCATTTGAACCGTGACACCCATCCACCTTTACACCCGAAGTGTTTTCTGCCGCAGGCTTACATCAACAGAGTTGCCGTGTTATTCGATGTTTATTCCGGTTAGCTTGACTCAAGCGCATATGGATACTGGGCACCGTCTCCAAACTTTCCCCACAAAAAATAACATGTCATGACACCAAACTTCTGCAGTAGCACAAATATGGTCTGTACTCACGAAACGAAGCATTTGGAAGTTTGGAAATAGTCCAGGAGTTTATTATTATCAACACAAGCCGAATAGCTTCTCTGCTGCTAAAGCTGCGCCAACGTTACTTCCGTCATCTAAGACAAGCATGTAAGAGTCCTCAACGAAGCTCATAATATGCACAATGAAAAGTGAATTCAGCATCAGTATTGATAACGAAAATCCTTGTCTAATTGATAGTAGGTAAGATTTGAAATATCTTTTAAGTATTGCCTTGAAAATATAAGCCTTAATCACAATTCAGTGAAAACTTTTTTAACACTCTCGTCTGGAAGTTTGTTGAAGACTTTTACGGGCTTGTCTCATATGACGGAAGTAACGTTGGCACAGCTTTAGCAGCAGAGAAGCTATTCAGCTTGTGTTGATAATACTAAACTCCTGGACTATTTCCAAACTTCCAAATGCTTCGTTTCGTGAGTACAGACCATATTTGTGCTACTGCAGAAGTTTGGTGTCATGACATGTTATTTTTGTGGGGAAAGTTTGGAGACGGTGCCCAGTATCCATATGCGCTTGAGTCAAGCTAACCGGAATAAACATCGAATAACACGGCAACTCTGTTGATGTAAGTCTGCGGCAGAAAACACTTCGGGTGTAAAGGTGGATGGGTGTCACGGTTCAAATGGCATTAGGGTGATTCTACTCCGAACCATCGCTTTAAACCAGGAGGGATGAGGGTGAAAGGGAAGGGAAAAGACATTCCCTTCAGCTCTACAGAAGACGATTAAAGAAATTAAAGGCTACCCCCCTTGCTCGACTTTACCCAAGATTATTATTATTTCATGGCTAGGCTCTGTCCTTTAAATGAGCAAATGGTCTTGTGTTCATTGGTATTGGTGAATAATTCATTCTCAACATGAAAAAGCAGTTAGTGGAAACAGATAAAACCGACAGGCCATCTGAATACAGCAGTAAAAGTCCAGTCATCAACCCAGACCCCCAACTGTCTGTGTGTGCGTGCTTGTGTGTGTCTGTGTGTGTGTGTGTGTGTGTGTGTGTCTGTGTGTGCGTGTGTGTGTGTGTGTGTGTGTGTGTGTGAGAGAGAGAGAGAGAGAGAGAGAGAGAGAGAGAGAGAGAGAGAGAGAGAGAGAGAGAGAGAGAGAGAGAGAGAGAGAGAGAAAGGTTGCCTTTGCATTGCTGTTGTGATGAGTGTGTGTGTGCATTTTTTTTACTATGTTTCTTAGATATAAATTCATGTACAGTATGCCTTTGTGTGTATGTGTGTGCGTGTGCGTGCGTGTATGCGCACGTGCATGTATGCACGCGTCCCCATGTGTGTGAATGATTTCAATGGGTTCAAGTGAGTAAGGGTGCAGGTAGGTGTGTTTATTTGTTGACAGTATTGACTGTGCCTTTGTTTGTGCAGTTCACAGAGACTGGCTGCTTGTGTGTGTGTGTGTGTGTGTGTGTGTGTGTGTGTGTGTGTGTGTGTGTGTGTGTGTGTGTGTGTGTGTGTGTGTGTGTGTGTGTGTGTGTGTGTGTGTGTGTGTGTGTGTGTGTGTGTGTGTGCGTTTGCGTGCGTGCGTGTGTTTGTGTGTGTTCATGCGTGCGTGCGTTCGAGTGTGCATGCGTGTGTGTGTGTGTGTGTGTGTGTGCGTGTTTGTGTCAGTATTGGGGAGGAATACAGCAAGGGATTTGCAGCTTAAGCACTCTACCACGGGGCCAGGGCAAGAGCGCGCCTCCCTGGGGGACCGCTTTAGCTAGCTGCACACCGTAATGCCAGACTTGCCAGCCTTGTTAGGGACTACCGCATCTATGACTGTCTGTTTCTGTGTGTCTGTGTGTTTGTGTGTGTGTGTGTGTGTGTGTGTGTGTGTGTACACGTGTGCTTGTGTGTGAGTGCATAAGAATGTGCGTGTGTGTGCTTGCGTGTATGTGGGGTCTGTGTTTGTATCCCCGCACCTGTGTGTGTGTGTGTGTGTGTGTGTGTGTGTGTGTGTGTGTGTGTGTGTGTGTGTGTGTGTGTGTGTGTGTGTGTGTGTGTGTGTGTGTGTGTGTGTGTGTGTGTGTGTGTGTGTGTGTGTGTGTGTGTGTGTGTGTATGTTTATGCATGCATGTGTCTGTGTGTGTGCATATGCAAGGGCAACCCCAGGCAGAGTAAACAACATAAACGGGTCCATTACGAGAGGACACTATTTGCAAGATAGGGACCCTCCCCTTTCCACACGGTGGCCTATGGCAGGTAGGCTGCGACAATGGGATTGGCTAGGACACGGTTATGTGAGCAAGGTACTGAGAAGGAGAAAATGAAAAAGACAAGGGGAGGAGAGAAAAAAGGGATGAAAAGGGAACATGGCAAAAAAAAAAATTTGTGAGAAAGAGAGCAAGGAAGGAGAGCGAGTGAGACATACAACAAGAGAGAGAGAGAGAGAGAGAGAGAGAGAGAGAGAGAGAGAGAGAGAGAGAGAGAGAGAGAGAGAGAGAGAGAGAGAGAGAGAGAGAGAGAGAGAAGGGAAGAGAGACGTACAGAGCTGGATTTCAACCAAACCCCTGCCAATGAGATACACTGCCAGGATCTGGATCCTGCCAACACACACACACACACACACACACACACACACACACACACACACACACACACACACACACACACACACACACACACACACACACACACACACACACACACACACACACACACACACACACACACACACACAGAGTACAGTACACAGGCAAGAAAAATAGAGAGGCAGTGGTGGAGGACAGAAAGAAAACAAGACAGAGCAGAGAAGAACGGGGGCAGAGTGACAGAGGCAACGAAAGAGAAAGACAGAGGGAAACAGTGAGAGAAAGAGAGAGAAAGAGTGTAAGGGGAAAAGACAAAGAGAGAGGGATGGGAGAGAGAGTAAAGGGAGGCCATATTTAGATGGATGATCGGGGCGAGGAGAAGAGAAAACCACCAAACACCGACCTAAAGCGCTCCCTTGTCT
>NC_085865.1:43841193-43856193 GCF_034702125.1 Engraulis encrasicolus
GGCTAGGCATCCTTTCTCATAGAGCAGCCCTGACAGACAAGAGCTCGCAGCCTGCCTGCCTGCCTGCCTGCCTGCCTGGGCAATTCATAAAGCACTTGGCTTGGACGCGCATACATATTTCACCTTCAATTTTATTTTTTCATCAGTCTCTGAGCCCACAAAGGAGATTCAATTAAGGGCTTGTGATTGGGGCACTGGCATTCTGTCGGGTCATTCAAAGGTTAAATAATTCAGTGCTACAAATACGATTATGCTACTGTAGCATTTGATCTGATCTACTGTTTATCATGCAAGCTTGTATTTTTTTTTTCGCTTTTACTTTGGTGGTCTTCAGAATTGTGGCAGGTGGCAGTGACAAAGAATTCCCCATAGGTAAGTAGATGGGTATGTTTTTTTTTTTTACTTCCCTGCTGATAAACCAGTCGTGTTTTCCACATTCAAAAGTGATCAAGCGAGCACAGGAACCTGAGTAGGGGGGGCGGGGGGAACAGGGAACAACAAACAACAAGAACACATCCCCATTCTTGCTCGGTTTCACTATGACGCTGAAAAGAGAGAGGTAGGCTACACGTTAAATCACTTTTATATACTGAAGGTATAGGCTGCAGTAATGTAATTTCCTCTGCTGTTTCCTCTGCTCCTCTACACAGAGAAGAAGAGAAGAGGGCATAATTAAATAGTGGGCTTTGGGATGTCTGGGGCCTTGGGTCCCTTTGTCTTGTCCTAATCCACCTGTCATTTAGCGGATGATGCACTGCTGCAGGTATTGGAGCTGGTGCTGGTGAGCCCTCATCTTTACTGGAAATGCGCACGAGACAACTCGGGAAACAGGAAGGGGTCAAAGCAACGCCAAGCACACACAGACACACACGCGCGCATGGGTACCCACGCATGAGGCATTCTGCTTGAAAACATTCGGATGATAGTAAAACAAGCACTTACGTATACTCAGACACTGATCTTATTAATCAGATTTTTTTAAATGCTCAACCAACTAACTAAATAAGTAAATGAGAAATGCACCAAATAAATTCAAGTATCATTCTTCCAAAGGTGCATTTCTTAACATCAGTACCCTGTAATCTGTTGCCGGTGCTGTTTTCAAATCATTTGTCATTTTTGCTGTTTGTGACTTATTCTGAATATAGTTTCAATGCTGCAAACCCACGTCTTAAAAACAAAACAAAAAAAGAAAAACACAAATGAACAAACAAATAAAATGGAATAAAATAAAAAAAAAGACAGACAGGCAGATACCGGTAGGTAAACTACAGGTAGCAAAGGAAGCAGCAGCGCCCCTGCTTATCCTTTGTAATCACAGTGTCTCTCTGGCGGCTCTGATGCGTTGCACCTGTGAGGCTGTGAGGCATCCGCTCAGGCGTCAGAAGAGAAGCCCAGAAAAACACTTCTCACCCACCACCACAACAAGGGAGCAAGGTAAGGCCCTGCATTATGCATGAGGACGGGGTTTTTACATCAGGACTGATGCTTGTCAATCACACAGCTCTAAATCAAGACAGCCAGGGATGATTTCCATTTCAACTACCCCAGATATTCAGGACAAGAGGTCTTCTTCTTCTTCTTCTCTCTTGCTATTCCGCGGTGCGCGTCAATCTTGGAATTTTCTTTTCTTTACTTTTTTTTTCGGCTTGCACCCCAAGCTGCACATTAATTAATGCTTTTTTAAGACAACATAATAATAATAAAAATAATGATAAAAAAATCATGAACCTCTGTCGAACTTTTCACCGTCCCGTATTTACATGCCACCATGCGCTGAGCAAACAGGCTCATTTAAAAAGTTCATATGCTAATGTCTGACATTTAAAGCAAACTTTACACGGCGAAAGGACATACAACACAAAAAAATGTCTGATTCTTTTTTTCAATGCTGAAACTTATGCGTCTTCAATATTTATGCCGCTGGAGAAAAAAAAAAGAAAAAAGAAAAAAAAGTAGGCGGCGACACCTCCAGTGGATTTGCAGGGCTAATCCCTGTAAGCGGCCAGGTAGCGAATTCTCAGCGGCAGACACACACAAAAAAGAAGACGGCGTTAATTTAAGGGATGTAGCAGGAAGGGTGCGGAGGAAGGGGGCTGATGGGAACGGTTTACAGGTGAATAAGGTTTGGGTTTAGGGCTGTGCTGTGCTGTGACATGCCTGCATCTCAGGGCAGAGGTGTGATAATTAGTTTGGTGAACACACACACATACAGACACAGGCAATCACACAGACACACACACACACAAGAGAGAGACACAGATGGTGTATGTTTTTATAGCCCATGTGTGTAGGATAGTATATCTGTGTGCTTGTGAATGTGTGCGAAAGAGAGACAGACAGATAGAGAGAGAGAACAAGAGAGCGAGAGACAGAGAACGATCAGAGAAGGAAAGAGTGTGTGCCTGTGTGCATCTGTGTATGCTTGAGTATACTGTATGCATCATGCATGTATGCATACGTGTGAGTGTAGGTGTGTGTGTGTGTGTGTGTGTGTGTGTGTGTGTGTGTGTGTGTGTGTGTGTGTGTGTGTGTGTGTGTGTGTGTGTGTGTGTGTGTGTGTATGGGGGCAGTGGTGCGTCACCTGGCGTGTGGCAGGTACATGATGCCTTCTGCTGGTCTCCTGCACGGCCTGGAGTCGCTGGAGCTCAGCTGACAGCCGGGCCACCTTCTTCTCCTCCTCCTGATCCTCCTCTACATTCTTCTCTTCCTTCTCCACCTCCACCTCCTCTTCCTCATCCCCCTTTCTCTCCTCCCTCCTGTCATGTCTCCTACACTCTTTGACCCTCTCTGTCAGCTTCATCTGAAGACAAGCAGACAGCGGAGACTCAGCAGCATTAACACACTAACAGGGGTCACAGTTACACACACACGCGCGCGCACACGCGTGCACACACACACTTGCACCGCATCCAAATGCTGGTGAAATTATCAGTTTTAGGCAAAGACTCCGAGAGCACATGCTTCCTCAAAAGCCTGGACTTCCAGAGCAAAAAATGTCTTCTAAACTGTTCTACGTACAGTATTGCTCTACTGTGTATATGTTCAAAGACCTCTGGCACATAAAACAGCATACAGTATGTGAACAATGTCTTCTTTGATTGGGGGGAAACTGGCATTAAAAGATGTCATTGGTCGGTAGGTACAGACTCGAGGAACGTCGGGCCATTAAATATTTGGGAACATTTAACAGTGTTGCGGACCTTTATTTTCTTTTCAGTTATCTTACGTTTGGTCCAGCACCTGTGGCACTGATGTGCACGCATTCTTTGACTTTCTGGACAGACTCGAGGATGTCATCTCTCTTTCTTACCTTCAAAGCTAAAATGTGTCTGTTCCCTCGAAGCGCCTGTTCTCTCTCTCTCTGCCTGTGCAGCACGAGCTCTTTGCTTTTCGGGGTCTGCGAGTGAGTTGATAACACAAAAGAGAAACCACAATGTCAACCCAATTGGACCTCACTTAAGCAACCTTGATAATCGATTGACCAGGCCAGTGGATGAGCGGGACCCCCGTTTCTGCCTTATGGTGTGCAAACCGCTCGTTCATTAAAAGATGCTCTTCCTTATTGATTTCAGCTTAAGTAATGAGAAAGCTTATCCGAAAATCTTTAGTGTTTGAGCTTCAAGTTAAGGAAATCGATGGCACCATTTCCCCATTTGAACAACATATGCGAATTTTATGTAGAAAAAAAGACAGGACAAATCCAAAATCGGATAAATCAATAGGCCCCTTTGTCGATACGACACAAAGTTGACAAATGGTATTTTAAGGCAATTAAAGGGCGCTGTAAACCAATGAAGGCCAATCAATGGAGATGTCTTTCTATTATCACTGTTAACACTCAAATAAAATATGCCAGATCCATAATTCAAATCTCAAGGCCACTGGCACTGCACTCTGCACTCAGTCAACTTTGCAGCAAAAACTTTCCAGCAATATCAGCAATACTTACGGGACTCATCTTACTTTAGACTGACAATGTATTCCTAATTTTATTCTTGCTTTGGAGGGAGACTTGTATAAGTATAAATAACTTTGAAGATGACTTTCAAGTTCTCAATCAGCAAATTCCTTTTTCTCATATTTTTTTTCACTTCCTCACTTTAATCTCCCGTTACATGTTTGAATCTAAGAGAGATGGGCCCTTTACTGTGGAGATGGTGGCCTAAGAGGTTCAAATAAGTCCAAATAAGGCAGCAACGCCTGCCTACACAAACTCCAGAGAGAGAAATTGAGAGACGAATGAGATCTCTTCTTTTTTCCCACTCTCTCTCTTCCGAGTCTCTAGCGAGTTCCTTCAAAGTTCAATCAATTAATCTAAGTTAATCTGGAGTGCTCAGCATTGTGTGCCACTAAGTAACATATCAGCTGCAAGTCAGGCAGTGCTTAGGCCTGGCCAATCACCTCTCCCGAGTGAGAGCAGTTCACCTCTCTGCCCAGCAAGATAGCATGGTGCACGCATACACACATGCACGCACGCACGCATGCATGCAAGCACACACACACACACACCTACAACTACTACACTACACTATCTGCACCTCGGAAACTGTTACAAAATTGCACCGCACATTTTTACAAAACTCTCTAAATCTATCAATTTTGGATTAATCAATGCGAATAATACCAATCCATATTGAAAATACGAGTAGGTAAGCAGAAAAAAAATGAACTGCATTACCACCGTTAAACAGGTGCAAAAAAAATAAATTAAAAAAAACAGAAATCTGCTTTTGTATGTTTGGAGCGAGTGTCAGCAGTCCAGCCCGGTGTATCAGAAAAGCAGGTGTCTATTCCTGTTCGCCCCCCCTCCTGGTCCCCCGGTGGCTGGCCTCTGCCAGGGCCAAGGGAACCGGCCAAGTCTATTACCCACAGGACAGACATCATCTTTAAGGAAATTACCTCTGCATATATCAGGCCCGCGGAAGCCTTGGAGGGGGTTTCTGGGCTGACGGCTCGGTGGCAAGAGGTGAGGGGTGCAGCCAGGCGAGGCCCAGCCCAGGCCGAGGAGAGGCGAGGCGAGCGCTCAGCTCTGGAGAAAACATGTCCCAGAGGTAATTGGTTTGGTCATTAATATTCAAACCCAATGCATCTGTTTTCCCTTTTCGTACATGCAGAGGCGTTTGATGTGATACATCAGGCGTTTTTTCCCCCCCCCTCTCTCTCTCTCTCTCTCTCTCTCTCTCTCTCTATTTTTCGGTCCCCAAGCACCCCACCCCCCCTGACTATACAGTATGTATTCACACAGGACCTGCACAGATCAACCTAAAGAGCTACAGCTATGGTGACATGACGTCTTTGTTTGTCTAAAGCGTGTGTCTCCTATGCATTTGATTTTCCCCCACCTCGTCTTCAATATTCTTTAGGCTTTTATCCTCCACCTCCTCCTCCTCCTCCTCCTCCTCCTCCTCCACCCCTCCTCCCCCACTCCGCTCTGCTCCCCTCTGTTCGTTCTCCCCATCTAGTAAGGCCGCTGTATTCCTCTCTGTGTGTTACTGGGCGCCGGTTTAATCACGTGTAAGAAATGACTCGCTCCCTCGTCCAGCAAAGCATGACATTTCAATTGAGCGGCCAATAAGAGTGGCCAACACAGGGAGTAGAGAGAGAGAGAGAGAGAGAGAGAAAGAGAGACAGAGAGAGAGAGAGAGAGAGAGAGAGAGAGAGAGAGAGAGAGAGAGAGAGGGAGGGAGGCTAAAATGATCCACTCCAAGTGAAAGGCCCAGGGACCCCGGGTTACCATGGTGAGCCACACATGGGCTAGCGGACGGCTACAAGGTCAAGAGTGAGTGACCCATCCATGAAGAAAAAGCTCAATCTCAACAAATAATCAGGCACGCTCCTAAAAGCTGGGGTTTGCTGCTCTCCTGAATCTCCTTCATCATCACCAATACTACTACTACCACCGTAGCATACCGCACACAAACCACAGCAGCGACGTGCCTTAGAGGCACCATGGCTGCATCACACTTCCACTCACATGAAAGCATATCCAATTCTGCATATTAGTGCTGGACTGTGTTCTCCTAATTTAAAAAAAGGCGCAAAAAAACAATGCATGAAAAATGTGGGGGGAAAAAGGCCTAAGACAAATAAATCCACGTAAATCCCCTCAGACAGGTATTGCATATGACCATTGCATATGACGTTTAAAAAACATCTGCCCCCCCCACCCCGCCCCTTATAATCCAACTGCTTTGCTTTCCTATTTTGATACAGGCGTTCAGAATCAGACACGGAGTATGTCTTGCATTACTCTGACTGGTGGGAAAGCAAAGTGAGCCCCTTTTTTTTTGGTGAGCATTCTGACGGATTGGAGAGGTACTTATAAAATATTCAAGACCAAATTGAAGTAACAGATGCCAGCTGTCATGTGCGAGCAAGTGAGTGTTATGACAAGCACCCTAAAACATTCATGCGGAGGGGATAGTTTATGAAAGTATTCATTAACTCGGAGAGACCGTAATATATTTCTCTCTTTCACAACGTCTATTCACATGGATGATAAAAAAGTCGGCAAACAGAATAAAAAAATAAAAATAATAACAGATGAGCTCCAAGCGTTTTTTGTTTTGTTATAAGCCACTGACAGACACACAGGAAGACATGCTTGCACATGCACACACACGCACACATGCGGACGCGCACACACACTTGTAAAATATAGAGCAATTTATCTTTATCACTGTACCTTGCGTGAATTCAATCTACATGAGGAAAAAGAGCACTCTCGCACTCTCTTATTCAATCACACACCCACACATGTACAAAAACTCACAGGGGTGCATAGAAACACACACACAAACACACACACACTCACAAATACGCACACACACACACTCACAAATACACACACACACGTATACACACAGACACAGACACAGACACAGACACAGACACACACACACACACACACACACACACACACACACACACACACACACACACACACACACACACACACACACACACACACACAGGGAAAACTTTGCAGGTCATGGCCAATTCTGGCTCTAAATTGGCATTAATGATTGATTCGGAGTGGTCAAGGGGTCATCTCTCAGGTGGCCGGGTCCAGTGGCCCCGGAGAGAGAAATCCAGTAATGACCAGTAATGATTGGCGGGGCAGAACCCACACAGCAGAACATAAAGACATAATAAAAAACCCCTCTGCTCCTCTAACGCATTTACACACAGCAGGCAGACACACAAAAACAAACGCAGAAAACACACACACACACACACACACACACACACACACACACACACACACACACACACACACACACACACACACACACACACACACACACACACACACACACACACACACACACACACACACACTTCCCGGGGTGCCATTGCGAATGGGAATATGCTAAAATATTGTATTTTGCTGCAGAGTTTAGAGGTTATTGACGGCATTTTCGGAATGAAATCCTACTTGAACTATACAAACAAAACATACAAGTAAACAAACAAGTAGAGAACAAAAAATGTGTCTTGTTTGAAAAAAAAAAAACATACAGACAAAATATATTGCTATAGTTTTTTTTCACCACTTGATTTGACAACCCTTCGGTGTAAGCTATGTCACTTTTCCTTGACATTATGTCAATCTCATAGTGTATATCAGACACCTGAGTCAGCTGTCATGGTGTGCTGTCATTTCAAAATGTTATTGTCATAAAACAATACGAATCAAAAGTTTAGGCGGCGAAAGTGAAGTGGTTGAATGATGGGCGTGATGGCTGTGTTTGTCTAGTAGTAGTTCATCACGTTTGCATTCGTTATGACTGCTAACGACAAAACTAACCCGCGCCTCGTAATTGTTTACGTGCGTCTCAGTCAGCTGTCAAGACCTTTACCAATGCAATCATGCATCATTTGGCTCTATTGACAAAGCCCCGCAGCTAAACGCATATGAATTTATTGGGAATTTACATGGTGTGTGTGTGTATGTATGTGTGTGTGTGTATTGTGTGCAGCCTAATGTGAGTTCACTGTTGATACCCCTGTTTGACCTTGACGGTGAGCAGACGTTTTCAAAAACAATCTCTGGCTTCCTTATTTAAGTCGCGCGCACCCCCTCGCCCAGACCAGACAATTCTATTAGCAATTCTGATGGCGGGTAGCTAGCACTCCAATTAGGAATCTAATTCATTTCCGCACAATAAGGCAAGGACATGGGAACGGGCGCATCAGCAGAATCTGATGAATTATCATTTGCGTTGGTGCTGCTGGACTCCCAACAGGGCTCCCTTGCACTATCTCTACCACCGCTGTTGCTATTGCACTTCTCTCCCTCTCTTTCTCTTTCTCTCTCTCTCTCTCTCTCTCTCTCTCTACCACTGCCTCTCTTTCTCTGTTGCTATTGCGCTTCTCTCTCTCTGTCCCGCTGTCTCTCTGTCTCTCTCCCACTGTCTCTCTCTCTCTCTCTCTCTCTCTCTCTATCACTGCCTCTCTTTCTCTGTTGCTATTGCGCTTCTCTCTCTCTGTCCCTCTGTCCCTCTGTCCCTCTGTCTCTCTCCCACTACCTCTCCCTCTCTCTATCTCTCTCTCTCTCTCTCTCTCTCTCTCTCTCTCTCTCTCTCTCTCTCTCTCTTTCGCTCTCTCTCTCTCTCTCTCTCTCTCTCCCTACTGGCGAGAGTGCGCGCTCACACAGACCCGTCGCTCCATTCAAAGCACATGCGGGCCGGCCATTAGGCAGAGTAATGGACACTTCTTATGCAAAGTCCACTCTGCTGCGCCCGCTGGCCAGCTCCAGAAATGGGATTAAATCATGCTAACTCCTCAAGATTGAACTGATGAAGCCCCAGTGTGTGTGTGTGTGTGTGTGTGTGTGTGTGTGTGTGTGTGTGTGTGTGTGTGTGTGTGTGTGTGTGTGTGTGTGTGTGTGTGTGTGTGTGTGTGTGTGTGTGTGTGTGTGTGTGTGTGTGTGTGCGTGTGTCTAATGCATTCTTAACTCAGCTTTAAAACGAAGGTAAGTTTGATGGCCGCCATTTCATCAGTGACAGGTGTGTAAACGAGGTCTGAGGGAAGCGATGCTTCCTCCGTATCCTTCTCCCGTGCGGTTTCACCTTCACAGCAACCTCCTTGACTGTGGGTCTTCCTTTTGCTCATTTGCAGCAAAGACGTGACATCTTACACCAAATCTACTCATTAACTTGGAATTCAACAAGCCGCCAACATTCTCTGCATACTTTCGCCATTATCCCCAGACATGGTGACCTCAAATGGTGGAACTTACCTCCTCAGTTTCAGCCTTCTCTTGCAACCACACAACAGGTAGAGTGATAATTGCCACCTCCTGACCCCCTATTCAACATTTTGTGGTACAGTGGTGTTTGAGTGGTGTTTAAGTAAAGAGGAAATAAGGTGAAGACATGTTGAAATGTCTCCTCAGAAAAAAAAGTGAGAGATGCAAGAAAGGCCTTGGCTGCGTTCGTGATGGTGCATTGATGTTTTTTGCTGGGCAGCGTGCGCATGCGCACTTTGCCATTTCAATGCATTCTGGTTAGAAAATGGGCAATCATGGGTAAGCGTTTAGGTTGTCAGACTTGTATCCCAAAGGTTGCCGGTTCGACTCCCGACCCGACAGGTTGGTGGGGGGAGTTAATCAGTGCTCTCCCCCATCCTCCTCCATGACTGAAGAACCCTGAGCATGGTACCGTCCCACCGCACTGCTCCCTTGGGGCGCCATTGGGGGCTGCCCCCTTGCATGGGTGAGGCATAAATGCGATTTCGTTGTGAGCAGTGTGCAGTGAACACTTGTGTGCTGTGGAGTGCTGTGTCACAATGACAATGGGAGTTGGAGTTTCCCATTTGGGCTTTCAACTCTTTTTCAAAATTCTAACCAGAATGCATTGAAATAGCAAAGTGTGCATGCGCACTGCACAGCAAATGCAGCAATATACCATCATGTATGCAGCCCTTGTTAGACGATGCTATGCAATCAACAGCAGCAGAAGTGAATCCCAGTGTCCTGGAGCCCTCCAGTTGAAAGAGAAAAAAGCAAACAGTAATAAAGTAGGCCTGCTCTGCTCCTTAAATGACTTTGGTGTTTACACGCTCATCTCCCTGCGGCCTTCCCCGAGCAGCAGAAGGGCGGCCGAGCGAGAAACCGGGACGTTGTGTGAGCAGCAAGCGTGAGAATGAGTGAGAGAGAGAGAGTGAGTGAGAGAGAACGAGAGAATGAGTGAGAGAGCATATGTGAGTTCCAGTTGGGTGAAAATGCGGGGCTGTTGCCGCACCACTTCCCTGCCACTTGCTGGCTGCCGGCCTAGCGTATGCCGTATAGCGTATAGCGTGGTATACGTAGCTGTCTTTAAAGTGCATGCCTGTGGCTATGACACCACACGTCATGTGTCACACTCTGAGGCTTTTTGCCATCGCCGACCGCGACGAGCCAACCGCATCGGAAGGGGAAAGTCGTCCGGCTTTGTCGTAGGGTGACACCACGCGAGAGGCCTCCTCGCTTGTTTCCCTGTGCAACAAAAGGCCACTTGTTTGAGCGCCTCCTTATTCTGTTGCTTTCTATCCCTTTCTTCCACTCTTCTTCCTCTCTTTTCCTTTTTTTGTCACGTAGGGCCATTCATAACAAATGTCAAACTGCTGTGGGTTTTTTTTTTTTCGTTTTTCAAGTTCAAAAACAGCCCTGGCATTCTTTTTCCTCAGTGCAGCGCGCAGCTTTTTTCTGGCCACTGCCGAAAGGAACCCCATGAACACACTGTCTCTTTCATATGCCTCTGACTGAATAATGATCACACAGACAGAGAAGAAGCACAGGAAACGCAGCTACTACAATTAGGGGACGCTGCCCGCGCGCCAGGCCTTTAAATAAACAGTGCCCACTTCAACAGGATTCAATATCCCCGTCCTCAGCAAACCGCAGACCTAGTACGCAATCCTGGCACGTACACTTATCTCCATAAATGTGTGTGTCGTGGTGTGTGTGTGTGGGTGGGTGTAAGTATGTGTGTGTGGGTGTGTGTCATAATGTGTGTGTGTGTGTGTGTGTGTGTGTGTGTGTGTGTGTGTGTGTGTGTGTGTGTGTGTGTGTGTGTGTGTGTGTGTGTGTGTGTGTGTGTGTGTGTGTGAGTGTGAGTGTGTGTATGTGTGTGTGTGGGTTGCCATAACCACCCCGTGGTGAGCACGCTACATTTAATTAGAGAATAACGACTTTAAGTCATGGAATGTTTACAAGAAAAACACTCAAGGCCACTGGCTTTTTCGTTTTCGAAAAATCCCTGACCTTTTCTAAGAAACAAAAGCAGAATTATTAGAAACTAAATCTTTTACGGACCATGAGACACATACATCAAGTGAAAATAAGACCATCATCATTGTCATACTGCTCAGCGCTGGATACAACACAAACCATTATGGAAGGGGAAAAAACAATGAACTGTTCCTCACAACCATTTAAGTGTTCTCCTGCCATAAACATATGTTAAAGGCCTTAACCAAGAGTCAATGAGCCACTGCTGCCAGGCCTACCCAGCTGCTTGGAGAGGCAGAGAAGAGGCAGAGAGGAGAGGAGAGGAGAGGAGAGGAGAGGAGAGGAGAGGAGAGGAGAGGAGAGGAGAGGAGAGGCGGAGAAGAGAGGAGAAGAGAAGAGATGAGATGAGATGAGAGGAGAGGAGAGGAGAGGAGAGGAGAGCTGAAAAGAGCAGAAAAGAGCAGAAAAGAGCAGAAAGGCGAGATGAGGACGGGGACAGACAACCGGTGAGAGAGGGGAGAGGAGTCAGGAGGCCACACATAGTGTTTTCAGGCCGACCAGAAATACTGAGCTCTCTCATTCAGCTGTATCACCAAGTCACATATTTTTCAGTTTGCGTGGCGAACCAACTTTCCGGTTCGAAAACGCTAAGATCTGTGCCGTGAACACGCCAGCCAGTTTGCGATTAGGTGCGGGAATGGGCACCAGCACAGTTCTCAGTTGGCCTGAACGCATGAAGAGAGAACAGCAGAAAGGAGACACGAGTGAAAACGGTGGAGGAGATGGCAAGAGAGAAGAGAAGTGGAGCTGAGAGAAGCAACACGGTGTCAGGCACAGCCAGCCAACCAGCCAGTCAACCAGCCATTCAACCAACCAACCAGTCAAGCAAGGCAGCGAGACTTGGCATGGTGACAGGCTTCTCCTGGTAAACACCATTCACCCGCGCCTGTTAGCTTATCACAATGTGCCCTATTAGCAGCTAATTAGCGCCCTGAGTGGCTCCACCCCAACACCCTCCTCCTCCTCCTCCTCCTCTTGCCACCCTCAGCGCTAAAGAGCAGCATATGCTACGCATAATGTGCCAGAGGGGCCCACACACATGGTGCCACACGTAACCACACACGCGCACGTGTCGTACAAACACGCATGTACACACGCGCATGTGTATACACACACACACACACACACACACACACACACACACACACACACACACACACACACACACACACACACACACACACACACACACACACACACACACACACACACACACACACACACACACAAATACACTCACATACTCAGGCCCAAACATACACACTCAGATGCACAAGCAGGCGCAAAACACACACACACAAACACACACACACACACACCTTATACGGGACAGCTGTAAACACGTAGTCTAATCAAGCAAACAAACAAAAAACTGTGTGCGTGCACGCACAATTATAACACACACACACACACGGGCATACCATGCTCAGGGTACCTCAGTCATGGAGGAGGATGGGGGAGAGCACTGGTTGATTGTTCGACTCCCGACCCGCCAGGTTGGTGGGGGGAGTAATCAACCAGTGCTCTCCCCCATCCTCCTCCATGACTGAGGTACCCTGAGCATGGTACCGTCCCACCGCACTGCTCCCCATGGGGCGCCACTGAGGGCTGCCCCCTTGCACGGGTGAGGCATAAATGCAATTTCGTTGTGTGCAGTGTGCAGTGTTCACTTGTGTGCTGTGGAGTGCTGTGTCACAATGACAATGGGAGTTGGAGTTTCCCAATGGGCTTTCACTTTCACTTTCTTTCATATGTACAAACAAGCAAATTAAAGCAGTGCAAACATGCATTTACCTTAACAGATGTACAATTACAGAAAACAACTGATGTAAACAAACACAGGCATACGTATAGCCCCAAGACACCACAGTATAATATGCAAAACATGTCTACTCTAACACTCTCCTATAAAGATGCACAAATCCTCGCAATAAACACCTTCTGTTTGTTTTCTTTTTATATATTTTTTGGGTCTTTTTTCCCTTTATTTGATAGTGAAGGTTTTGATAGGAAGTGAGAGGAGAGAGAGAGATGGGGAAGGGATGGCAAAGGACCCGGGCCGGGAATCGAACCCGGGTCAGCCGCATAGCAAAGGAGTGCCCTAGCATTTGCGCCACGGTAGGGCCCTGTTGGTATTCTACTGTATTAGACGGTTCTGACACTGTTAAGACTGTGGGTTGACCAGGCATTGGACTGAGGGCATCTCCACATCATCGTCTGTGCAGATGGAGAAAGACAGGCCCGACCAGACGAGCCATCAACCTGTATGGAGATGCCCAGACGCATTAGGTATATGTGAGGCGGTCAGACATCTACGCTCTGGACTAGGGCCGGCAGGAAATTCACAGCAAACTGGTCAGGCCTTGCTTGGCGTAGGTGTCTGGGATGTGGTCATCAGTGAAAAAAAAAACCTTGCTTTGATCTTGATTTGTTCATCTGTGTATGTGTGTTCGTGTGTGTGTGTGTGTGTGTGTGTGTGTGTGTGTGTGTGTGTGTGTGTGTGTGTGTGTGTGTGTGTGTATGTGTGTGTGTGTGTGTGTGTGTGTGTGTGTGTGTGTGTGTGTGTGTGTGTGTGTGTGTGTGTGTGTGTGTGTGTGTGTGTGTGTGTGTGTGTGTGTGTGTGTGTAAGCATGCGTGTGCATATACGTGTCTAAATGCATGTACACGGCACACACGCACCCACACACACACACACACACTGCACGCATGCAGACATCTCAATTTGGCTCTCTAGTCTGAAAGCTCTCCTGAGTGTCTCGTGCACTGCTGAGGATAATGATATTATGTGGGGGTGATTTGCATATTTAATTACGCCCCCTTGTTAGGGATAAGTGCTGTTTATTCAATTTGTTCCATTTTGTCGCTGGCACAGTTTCAATGAGGATCAGCCAGCCAGACTATGAATGACTGACTAGTGTGTGTGTTGTGTGTGTGTTTTGTGTGTGCGTTTTGTGTGTGTGTGTGTGTGTGTGTGTGTGTGTGTGTGTGTGTGTGTGTGTGTGTGTGTGTGTGTGTGTGTGTGTGTGTGTGTGTGTGTGTGTGTGTGTGTGTGTGTGTGTCTTTGAGGGATGCAAAAAGAGGGTGGGGGGGTGAATTGGGAGTTTTGGGGAGTGGGTGTTCAGTGGGTGGCAGTTGCAGGATATTAAGACGCATTATTCATCAAAAACCCTCCCCAAACACACACACAAACAGATGCTAACAATCAGGTGCTCGCGTCCCTGGGATCTCTTCAATCTTTCATTATCATTACGCCAAGCGCTTTAGCGTAATTGCCATCATGCCAGCCCCTTTGCCAGCCTGTGCCAACTCTGCAGCCTGCACCACTACACCTCTCCTCCTCCTCTTCTCTCCTCCTCCTCTGTTCTCCTCACCTCTCTTATTCTCTCCTCTCCTCTCCTACTCCCTCCTCCTCTTCCTCCTCTCTTCTCCTCACATCACCTATTCTCTCCTCTCCTCTCCTATTCCCTCCTCTTCCTCATCTCTTCTCCTCTCTTCTTCTCTTCTCCTCTCCTCTATTTGTCTCCTCTCTTCTCCTCTTCTCTGCTCTGTGATCTTCTACTCTCCTCTCCTCTCTTCTCTTCTCCACTCCTCTCTTGTTCTCTCCTCTCCTCTGCTCTACTCTTCTCTTCTCTCCTCTCCTCTTTTCCTCTCCTCTCTCCTCTCTCCTCTCTTCTCCACTCCTATCCTCTTCTCTCCTCCTCCTCGCCTCTCCTCTCCTCCGC
>NC_085865.1:43861193-43876193 GCF_034702125.1 Engraulis encrasicolus
GCAACCCTGGGGATTTTACTGGGGATAGAATTAAACCTGCTAACATGGAGAGTCTGTCTCTGCGAGTTCCAGGAACTGCAGCAGATTTTTTAAAAAACTTTTTTTTTGTAGCAGCAGCAGACTAAATCTTGAAGCGCTTGGGGAGATCTCGTTTGACCCATGTCTGGTCATGTCCCTTCTTCTCCTCCTCCACCTCCTCCTCATCCTCCTCTTCATCCTCCTCATTCGTTCTTCTTGCCCTCATAGACAACTTCAGATCAAAGGCAAATATTCAAATCCGGCCTCGTTTAAACGGTACACCCCAACCCCACCACCCCACCACCCACCAGTGGCTGCTCTTGGCCTCCAGGAAATGGGCATCAATCACCTTCAGTGTCTGCGCCACTTACAGACAGCATGAGATCATGGCGTTTGGGGGCCATTTGCGTGATTACAAAAGGACCTGAGCTGAGGAGGGCCGGTCCAGAGCGGTGACCAGGCCTGTCGTGTGTGTGTGTGTGTGTGTGTGTGTGTGTGTGTGTGTGTGTGTGTGTGTGTGTGTGTGTGTGTGTGTGTGTGTGTGTGTGTGTGTGTGTGTGTGTGTGTGTGTGTGTGTGTGTGTGTGTGTGTACATGTGTGTGTGTGTACATGTGTGTGTGTGTGTGCGTGCGTGTGAGCTTGGTGGGAATAGTGGGGGTGTGAGACAGGAGAGGTAAGGCAGATAATCCCAGACAGGTCCCTCTGGGGGTCATGGGGCTATTTGGGGTCTTGCCGTGCGTGTGTGTGTGTGTGTGTGTGTGTGTGTGTGTGTGTGTGTGTGTGTGTGTGTGTGTGTGTGTGTGTGTGTGTGTGTGTGTGTGTGTGTGTGAGTGTGTGTGTGTGTGTGTGTGTGTGTGTGTGTGTGTGTGTGTGTGTGTGTGTGTGTGTGTGTGTGTGTGTGTGTGTGTGTGTGTGTGTGTGTGTGTGTGTGTGTGTGTGTGTGCATGCGTGAGTGCGGTCAATGGTGTGTGTCGGCCCAGTCCTTAAGACGGTGTGTGGAGTTGTCCACTAACTCCACTAACACTCAACATTCAACTATGCACAGACACAGGCAGATACACAGGAAGACACAGACAGACAGACAGACAGACAGACAGACAGACAGAAAGACAGATGCACACAGACAGACACAGACACAAATACACACACACACACACACACACACACACACACACACACACACACACACACACACACACACACACACACACACACACACACACACACACACACACACACACACACGCGCGCGCGCGCTGGTGCAAAGACAAGAGAGCGATCCCCACTGATTCTTGAGCATAACTCAACTTGATTTTATAAAATCCAGGCCTGTCAATTTCTTCAGAACACACATAGTACTCTGCACTCAGGCCAACAACTTGTGAAGTGTGTTCCAGGCCCACCAAGGTAAGATCTAGACCTGCCAAATCATAACATGGCATCATAAAAGTGAGTAAGATAACACGCCGATTTGAACCGTCTATGGCGTTTGTGCACTACGCCTCTGCATGTTGACTCGTGCTCCACAAGGCCCTGTGACAGGTTAGGTTTAGGGATGGTCTTGGTCTGGGCACAATTTCGCAACAAATTTTGCTATTTCCCTTGCTTGTTTGGCAGTTCTTGGCAAACGACTGGAAACTGCGCAAACCTGCTCACGTGACAAAGGCGCTTTCCTGCGGCTTTGAGGACCACGACTTTACTTGCAAAGGCATCACACCTCAACACAGCATGCACTGGCGTGAAATAAATACGCCTTTACATGATGCCAGTCTGCAAATCACTGCACAGGTGACACAGGCATGAACCAAAGGGAAGGAAAAAATAAAAATGATTACAATTCTAATGCACATTCATTGGAGTCTGGGAAAAAAAGACAGACAGGGTTGATTTAAGACTACTTGACAAGTCCTAAATGATTTGTTTGTCACAGGGAGCTACATTGCAAATGAATGTGGTTTACCAACAACAAGCCTCAATGTGTCTCGTCATAGCCCACAGATAGTAAAACACTGGTGTTTTTAATTTGTCAACACTGTGTGGGTGGAGAGGTGTGTGTTCGTGCGTGTTTGTGTATGTGTGTGAGTGTGTGTGTGTGTGTGTGTGTGTGTGTGTGTGTGTGTGTGTGTGTGTGTGTGTGTGTGTGTGTGTGTGTGTGTGTGTGGAGTGGTGTAGCTAGCCGGCAGGCCGTATTTCATCTGAAATGGCATTTGAAGCCTAAAGGGCAGATATGTCAGCGATTCACACGCAAAGACGCCGCCTTTAACTCGCAACATGTGTAGGGGGCCTGCACCGCACGCGGCAAAGCAATATCATAAAAACTAAAGCTGCGTTTCAAAGTCGTTTCCACAAAATCAAAGAGGCAAATGAAAAAAAAATAAAGACAGAGAGACAAAGACAGAGAGAGAGAGAGAGAGAGAGAGAGAGAGAGAGAGAGAGAGAGAGAGAGCGAGAGAGAGAGAGGCAGAGAGAGAAGGAGAAGGAGAGAGGCGGGCGGGAGAAAGCCGAGGCCTCATACCTCATTCCTCTGCGGCGTGGTCGTGTCCGAGAGCGTCTTAATTTCCTCTTGGAGATTGCGGATAATCCCTCTCTCTGCCTTCAGAAGCTGCGGTAGCTCCTCGCGCTCAGCCTCCACATTGTTCTCCTCTTCCTCACTACAACACACCAGGCACGGCAGGATATTAACCTCAAGCTAAAACACTTAAACGATCATGCAAAAATCATGATATAGAAAATCCATAAGAGTAATAACCATAAAACCAGTAATATTTGTAATATTCATAATAACAAATTCTTATTATGGTAGTACCATTGTAGTAGTAGAACAAGTACTAGTAGTCGTAGTAGTAGTACTAGTTTTAGTAGTAGTAGTAGTAGTGGTAGTAGAAGTAGTAGTAGTAGTGGTAGTAGAAGTAGTAGTAGTAGTGCCGATAGCACTAGTAGTACTAGTAGTAGTGGTCGTAGAAGCAGCAATAATAGTAGCAAAGATGGTGAAAAGGCCTAGAACCTGTAGCCAAGGAAATCTTTTGTAGTAGTAGTAGATGTTTGTGTCATTAGAAACAATAGCAATATTGTTATTTTATATTTGTAAGCTCAGTTCTTAAAGTTAATATAATGATAATGTAATGATAAAGATACACTACTAATACTACTACCACTACTATGAAATACTACAAGAAAAATAATTTGAAGTGATTAAACTAATTCAACGCTGAAATGACAGCTGGAGCTTTCAAAATCTATTAAAACACACACAAAAGTGGTATAGCGAAGAAACAACTGTCCACAAGGTCAGAAAAGAAAAGAAAAGAAAAGAAAAGAAAAGAAAAAAAAGCTCATTTGTTGTTTTTCTCCTTTTCTCTTCCTGCAAGGTATTCATCAAAACCATCACTTGGCCACGTGAATGGCACAGTGAAATTGGCGCGGACGGACACCCGACCCCATTTCTGCTCCTTATAATGCCTCGTCTGTGGGCTGTGCAGCACTTGTAATGGGGGGGCTTAATGAGTTAGCCCTAATGAACCTTCCTGTCTGCATTGTATAGTGTGAGGTAGTTTTGTTTTTTTTTCCTTTTCTTTATTTTCTCTCTCTATCGCTTTCTTTTCAGTACAGACCCCCTACTGGGCTCGGTAATTACTATGTAGTGAGTGTTGCGTCCTATACCTCCCTCGACCACCACGGCTTGGCTTGGCTCTTCCTCCTTTTATAAAAAAACCCCACATATTATTGTCACTTAGGTGGGGGGGGGGGGGTGTTAAAGTTAACACCTGGGGGTTGGTTAAAATGAGTTCCTGTCCATAGTGCGCGCACACACACAAGGACACGCATACACGGACACAAACACACACACACACACTAGCACACGCGCGCACAAACACACACACACACGCACACACACACACACAAACACACACACACTGACACCCACGGACACACATGAACACACACGGACACACGCAAATCTGCACTCTGGCCCATTATAGCTGAGGCAAACAGATTGTATTATGGACAAAGACGACTCTGAGCTTGCCTGGGCAGGAATAAAAAGGAAAGGGGAAATTGAAAAGGGCAAAAATAAGAGTGATTCATTAGACTTTCCATTCTTCTGCCACTCCCCCCCACCCCTACCACTCCCATTCAACAACAGTCCATCTCCCGTTATCAAGTGAAAAAAAAAGAGAAAAGAATATACTTCATACGTGAAATATAGGTTGTACACTTGAATGCTCCCATGCACACACGCGGTTTGACGTGATGTGGAAATGGCTGCAGAAAACAGACTCGATCAGTGCAGATAAATGTCTGCGAGACAAAGAGCTCAAGTGAAGGCAGATGTGGAATTTTTGGACAGGCTATTTGCCAGGACACCACGGGGAAGCGCGAGGCCCTCAAAATGACAGAGAGAGGCTCGCAGCGCCTCAGCTTCTCGCTGCCAGAGTTTGTTAACGCACTCTGTCTCTCTCTTTCTTTTCTAGCGCCGTCTTTCACTCTGTCTCTTTCTCTTTTTCTCTCTTTCACGCACACACACACACACACACCAGCACACACACAGACACAGACACAGACACACACACACAAAAGCATCTCAAACGTCTCAACGTAGCAACCACAGACAAAACCGGAGTGTGACAGAAGAGGCGGCGGATCGAGCAGAGGCTGCCTGTTGTGACGTGACGTGAGGAGAAGAGAAGAGGAGGAGGAGGAGGAGGAGGAGGAGGCGACGAAGGGGAGGCGCAGCAAGGAGAAGAGGAGTGGAAGAGGAGAGGAGAGGTGAGGTGACGCGAGGAAAGGAGCGGAGAGGGAGAGGAAGAGGAAGAGGGAGAGGGGAGGTGACATGAGGAAAAGAGCGTAGAGGAAGAGAAAGAGGGGAGGTGACGCGAGCAGCTCGGGCTGCAAGCGACAGCTGTCAAGTGTTGAGCCGGCAGGCGTCCTCGTGCTAAAGAAGCCAGATCCCATAAATATTGCCTCTTAATGTGCGCCGGCAACACTAATCTGTCTCCCCCGCCCCTCACTCCCACTATTTGGGTATGCAAATGCCAGCGCTCATGGCTTCCTTTCCTTCCCACCGAGCCCATCAGTAATGTGGATTGATGCAAAACTGACAAGGGACGGGACGTGGAAAGCGAAAAGCAGGTACGAACTGCAAAGGATGGATTGTAGAGAGGGGTTTGACTTAGAAGGTGGATGAGAAGGGTGGAGTTGTAGTTGTGAGAGAGGGAAAGGGGAGATTTTTTTTTTAAAGAAATGCTGTGCATCGTCGCATGGCGGCAAAACACCTGAGGAATGGTTAAGAATGTACCACGAGAAACCTAAAGATCTCCTGAAAGTGCCGTGTGATGCGTCTCCTGGCGTTCGTCGTCAAGGACGTTAAGAGGACGCGCGCGCACAAACAAAAGGACTCGCCCCAAACGCTCACACGTGTTTCAGCAAGAAATGAAACGAAAAAATATAACTTTTTGTCAAAGCCGAGAATAAAAGTGTCACGGATCACTAAGAGGAAAAGAAATAAAAAACAACTCAGAAGTTGTTCTTAAGTCTTATCGAGTATTTCTGGGGCAGAGAAAGAAAAGAAAATCACACTTCTTCAGGAACAAGACAGGGCCTTTTTACTCCTGCTTCTTATTTGTGCGATTGCTAAATATAACATGTATTTAGTGGGCATCACGTAACATAATGACACATGGCATGTGCCTCATCTTGAGGTGCAAAAGACGCCAGTAGGGGACAGGGCCGGATAGAATAGGGTTGAATAGAAGGAAGTAGCCCTTTTCAGAGGTGACTAACTGCAGTCAATTTCGCTCCCATTTTTTTTATTTTACGGGACACTTTGAACAAAAAGGAGGTGTTTTGTTCCTTCCTCCTGACTGCCCTGTTCTCCCATCTCTCTGCCTTTTTTCCCCTATTCTTTATTTCTACCCCCACACCCCACCCCTCTCTCCTCGCTCCTTTTTTTGCATGGTGTCATGCTGGGTAAAAGGTTCCTGTCTTTTCAGTGCTGCCCCTGGAGAGAGAGAAAGGGAGCAAGAGAAGAGAGGGAGAGCGAGAAAGTGTGTGTGTGTGTGTGTGTGTGTGTGTGTGTGTGTGTGTGTGTGTGTGTGTGTGTGTGTGTGTGTGTGTGTGTGTGTGTGTGTGTGTGTGTGTGACAGTCTGACAGACAGACAGAGAGACAGAAAGAGAGAGAGAATGACAGAGCGAGTGAGAGATGGGTAAGGAAGAGAGAGTAACAGTGTTGTAAAAGATGGAATGAGAGAAAGCGTAAGACAGAGAGGCAAAAACTCTGAGTAGAATAAGGATAAAAACAGAACGAGAACAAGAGATAGTGAAAATAAGAAGCGTGTGAGAGTGCACAGTATGTGAAGGAGACAGGAAGAGAGAAAGAAGATAAACAAAGTGCAGTAGAGAGACAGTTTGAAAGAAAAGAGTAAGAAAGAGTGAGTGAATGTAAGATGCAGGTAGAGCGATAGAGTGATAGAGAGAGTGACAGATAGAGAGAGAGAAAGAAAGAGAGAGCGAGAGAGAGAGAGAGAGAGAGAGAGAGAGAGAGAGAGAGAGAGATAGAGGGAGAGGGGGGAGAGAGAGAGAGAGATAGAGGGAGAGAGAGAGAGAGAGAGAGAGAGAGAGAGAGAGAGAGAGAGAGAGAGAGGCGTGCAAAATTGCGGCTCTCAGTCTCCCTGTGCCCAGGGGGCATCCATTTAGTGGCTCCGCAGACGAGTGCGTGCTGCTCTGACACACCGAAGATCAGAGCCTCCGTGCCCACTACTACCCCCTACCACCCCGACCCGTCCCATCCCGCCACAAGCCCATCTTCTCCCTCACACACTCACATGCTTACCAGACACCCTTCTCCGTGTTTAATAGTCTGCTGGACGATACTAAGAACAAACTCTCTCTCATACACTTTAGTCTTGTTTTCTGCTCTGAGGAACGGCGTAAATACAACACATCACTGAGGTGCTGATTCAATTAAACTGAGCCCAAACATTTGGTGATTTTATCCATATAACCCATCCAAGACACACTTTTTTTTAGTTGTATTTGATCTGCAAAATGTTTCCCTACAGGCAGGCTCATTCAGAATCAATAATTCCCAGCGTTATCCATGGACTCATTTGCTTGCATGACCTGCTGTCAATAAGTCAGTAAAGTCTTCTGCACGAATACCACTTTTTTCATATTGCACAGTCTTTTTTTTTCAGCATTAGTTATCGATTAGTTAAAACCACTAAAACTCAAAACACATAAAAAGTGTTTTTATTATTATCTTGGGTGCTGTGAATAGAAGTGAATTTTCTCTTAAAAATATAAATACATAGAAAAACGGCACAGTTTTTCCGCACAAACTCGCAATCAGATTCAGAGTTTTAGAACCCATTTTCTCCCATTTTTTTCTCTTTCCTCATCAGTGGCACGCTGCACGGTCGTGTTCACGTGGAGGCGCTTGTGTTTGTGCTTCCCTACACAGCACGCTGTGCTAACTACCGTCAAAAAAAATGGCTGTTGTACACACAGATAAAATTAGAACACTTAATAAATGATAGCACGTCAGCCTGACGAATGGGGCGACCTGTTATATTTAGCAACTAAGTGTCTTAATGATCATTCAGCACTTAGAGTGTTGGGGCAACTGTATAATAAAAAAATAGGAGGGAGAGAGAGGGGGGTAAAAAAAGCACTCTGCTTTGTTGGCCATAAAAGTGCTTGACAATTTTTCATACTGTCACTAGGCTCTATTAGCGGAGCCTAACACAATTAGTTATGAATATTCAGTAATAACATGCAAATTGTTCCCTCCCCAATTGGCCCAGGGCAGTAGTTTTTGCCTCTGCAAACCCAATTCCTTCTACATCATTACAACAGCACAGCATAATTCATCAGAATGAGCTACGGAGGGAGAAAGAAAAGAAGAAAAAAAACAACACCTCAGCCCTTTATTGCATGTTACCCAGCAAGTGTACAGTATGTAAGCACTGCTGCCTGTTTAAGCACACTGGGTTTGTGTGTGTGTGCGTGCGTGCGTGCGTGCGTGTGTGCGTGCATGCATGCGTGCGTCTCTCTGCTTATGTGTGTGCATTGGTACTCGTGTATTATACTTGGTTGTTTTTTTGTATGTGGGTAAAGTGTGCAAAGATGTGTGTGTCTGCCACACTGAAACACCAAAACTATCATTACAGCACGCACACACGTGGAATAATGTGTGGGCGGGCACACACATGTGCACACACACACACACACACGCACACACACACATACACACACACACACATACTAGTTACAGAAGAGTGCCGCTGCTCTCCGGCACCAGCGAGATGGCACAGTGGCACTTGTACACACACACACACACAGCACATGCACATGCACACACACACACGACACACGTAAACGACACATGCACACACACACGACACACGTACACGACACATGCACACACATACACACACACAGAGACTGATCTCCCCTGGGTGATGTTAGCCCCTCCATTTCAGGGCTGCCAGAACAATTAACCCCTGTGTTAATTATAGGGGGATGTCAGGAGCCCAGATGGCACAGGCTGGTGGAGCTGGCAGAACGCCACCCCACCCCGCCAACTGCTCCTGCCGTACGCCTGCTGCTGCTACTGCTGCTACTGCGACTGGTGGTGCTGCTGCTACTGCCACCGCCTGCCACCTCTGAGAGGAGCAGGGAGGGAGGGAGGGGGTGAAGAGGAGGAGTAAGCGGGTGGAGAGTGGAGGAGAGGGGTGGTGGGAGATGGTGGTGGAGGAGGTGGAGAAGGAGAAGGAGGAGGGAGGGAGAGGAGAAGGAGTAGAGGAGAGGGTGGAGAAGAAGGGAGAGAGAGAGGGGGGGAGGGGAGGTGAAGGAGGCTGCCACCACATGCCGCCTTGGAGGGAGGAGAGGGAGGAGGAGGAGGAGGAGGAGGAGGAGGAGGGGGAGAGGGAGGAGAGGGAGGAGAGGGAGGAGAGGGAGTGAAGGAGGAGGAGAAGAGGTAGAGCAGGAGGTAGGAGGAGGAGGAGATGTAGAGAAGGAGGGAGAAGGAGAATAGGTAGATAAGGAGGGAGGGAGTGAGAGAGAAGGAGAGGTAGAGAGGAAGGGAGAGGAAGGGAGGGAGTGAGAGAGAAGGAGAGGTAGAGAGGAAGGGAGAGGAAGGGAGAGGGAGGGAGGGGTGTTGGTGAAGGAGGAGGCTTCCTACCGCCGCTGACAGCTGCTCAGCCGTGGCCCAAACCAGCAGATGTCAAAACTTTCCAGCTGGGGAGGACTTGAGAGGCAGCAAGGGGGTAAGACAGGAGGGGGGAGGCAGAGAGAGAGGGGGTACGAGTGAGTGGGTGTGTGTGAGGATGGGATGGGTAGGCACACGGCTTGGTGGCTGATTGGGGGTGGTGTTTGGCGTGTGTGTGTGTGTGCGTGTGTGCGTGTGTGCGTGCGTGTGTGTGTGCATGTGTGTGCGTGCGTGTGTGTGTGCATGTGTGTATGGCTGTGTGTGTGTGTGTGTGTGTGTGTGTGTCTGCATGTGTGTGTGTCTGCATGTGTGTGTGCGTGCGTGCGTGCGCACGTGTGTGCGTGTGTGTGTAGGGGGTGGTGGGGTTCAGTGACAGTGGCAGGCATCTCTGCTCTGCTCTGCTCTGCTCTGCCCGTCCACAGGATCTGGATCTGCTGCTGTTTGATCAGAAACCAGCAGCCAGCCGGACGGCTGACATGCCATGAAAAAATAAACAGCATGCTGACACACACACGCACACACACACACACACACACACACACACACACACACACACAACCATACACAACCATACACACATGCACAGACACACGCACACACACGCATAAACACAAGCACACGTGCACACAATAAATTTGCGCGCGCGCACGTACACACACACACACACACACACACACACACACACACACACACACACACACACACACACACACACACACACACACACGCACACACACACACATACACAAAGATGCACCCACACACACCCACACACACACACACACAGAGGAACAGAAACAGGCACGTATTAGAAGCTGTGGGGGAGGTGGGGCAATGGCGGACGTCACCAATCAAGAAACCCTGAGCGTGCAGAGCAAATAGGTTTGACCTCTTTTTAAATTTTTTTACATTTTAGGTCCATTTTTTTTTTCATTAGGAACCCTTTTAAAAAAAAAAAAACATATAAGTAGCTAAGGTATAAAGCAATGTAAAGCAATTCATGTTAATTGTCCATTTTAGTTACAATATTCTACGAAAAGAAATATTTCACTTAAAAAAACAACAACATTATTTAACGTCTTTTCCCCTCCCTAGAGATAAATAATTAGGATTATTTACTTGCCAATTGTTCTGCTGGCTTTGGGGAGTTAGTTCCCCCCCCTCTACAAGATTGATCCAAATAATGAGCTCCAAAGACAAAATGTCGGTTTTGGTCACGGTCTATTACACCCTCAACTGAAACACCGAACTTCCACCGAGGAGGAAAGGAAGTGGAATTCAGTCAGTTCGAGTTGGAGGAGAGGGATGGCGGGAGGGGAGTGCTGTGACAGAGTAGGAAATAGAATCCAAATGAGAGCAGGGATTGCCTGTGACAGTGAGTTTGGCTAGCTGTGTATGTGTGTGTGTGTCTGTGCATGTGTTTGTGTGTGTGTGTGTGTGTGCGCGTGCGTGTGTGTGTGTGTGTGTGTGTGTGTGTGTGTGTGTGTGTGTGTGTGTGTGTGTGTGTGTGTGTGTGTGTGTGTGTCTGTGTGTGTGTGTGTGTGTGTGTGTGTGTGTCCGCACTGGTGCCGACCGACCGCCACGGTGGACTCCATTGATTTGTTTGCCTGGCTAATAAGGAGAGAGAGAGAGGGAGGACCAGGAGGGTCGTAGAAGAGAGAAGGAGGAAGTCAATATAACTGGTGGGTGGCGGCGGTAGGAGAGGGGTAGGGGGAGGGGGAGGGGGGAGGAGGCAAGGGGAGTATGGAGGAGAGGGTGTCTTTAAAGGAAAGGAAAGGAAAAAAGGAAGGAAAGAAAAGAAAGTTGCATCTTGCCCTCCTGACACCGCAAGTTGCCCCTGAAAAAATGAAAGAAAAAAATGGCGGGGAAAAAATGAAAATGGCGGACATTTCTCCTAACACCTGTGTGTGTATGTGTGTGTGTGTGTGCACGAATGTGTATGTGTGCGTGCGTGTGTGTGTACGTACGTGCGCGTGTATGCGCCCTCTACTGTGTCCAACTGAGAGCATCCTTGCTGGCTGGAATGCACCCAGCTCTGCTTCACCCCACTAACTACACTACGCACAGCGGCCACAATACAAGGCACACAAGGCCCCACAATCACAACACAGCACCTCAGCCTGGGCCATTCCTCTGTGCCTACCGGAGGCTAAGCACAGCACTCACTTGCTCTATCTTGCTTTTCTTTTATCTCTCTCACCCTTTATTTCCTTCTCTCTCTCTCTCTCTCTCTCTCTCTCTGTCTCTCTTTATTCTTCTCGCTCTGTCCCTCACTTATAGACACAATAGAGAAAGTGTCTAAAGTGGAAATAATTACCAATATGAAACAGAGAGATAGAAAAGAAATGCTAAAAAAAGAGATTAATTTTGTAAATGATAGAACAGTGAAATTAAAATGTATCTGTATGCCGCCTTATTGAAATTCTAAAAAAGAAAAGACATACAATTTCTTATTGAATTAATTTTCCTACAGCTTGTTGTAAACATATAAAATACTGACGAACGAATAAAATACATAAAGAAATGGGTTGGTGTGTGTGTGTGTGTGTGTGTGTGTGTGTGTGTGTGTGTGTGTGTGTGTGTGTGTGTGTGTGTGTGTGTGTGTGTGTGTGTGTGTGTGTGTGTGTGTGTGTGTGTGTGTGTGTGTGTAAAACCGAGCAAGACAGAGAGACAGAGAGCTCCTATGGTTCCATGCGTAGTGGCGCTACCCCAGAGAGATCGCTCGATTCCGTCCCTCTCGGATTAAGCGAGAGAGAGCTGATGGCACTGAAGTAGACGCCTCTTGTTTCTCTTTTACTTGTTTATTTATTCATTTACGTATGTATTCCTCATTTCCAGGCTGCGGCGGTGGTGGTGATGCTTGTATTATTATTCCCTCTGCTCCGCTCTGCTCTGCTGTGCTGTGCTCCCCCTCTGGTGTGGCATCTGAGCCCACTTCCTGTGGCCCAGCAGGGGGCCCTCTACAGGCGGCCGGCCAGGTAGGTACAGCACTGCACCGCTCTGCTCTTCAACTCTCCTGCACTCTCCTCTCTTCTCCTCTCCTCTCCTCCCCTCTCTTCTCCTCTCCTCTCCTCTCCTCTCCTCTCCTCTCCTCTCCTCTCCTCTCTTCTCTTCTCTTCTCTTCTCTTCTCCTCTCCTCTCCTCCACTCCACTCCACTCCCCTCCCCTCCCATCCCCTCCCTTCTCCTCTCCTCACCTGTCCTCTCTTCTTCTGTCCTCCACTCCCCTCCCCTCCATCCTTTTCTGTCTTTCCCCTCTCCTCTTCTCATATCTTTTCTCCTCCCCATGCTTTCTTAATATCTCCCCTCTCCTCTCCTCTCCTCTCCTCCCCTCCCCTCTCGTCTCCTCTCCTCCACTCCCCTCCCCTATCCTCCACTCCATCCTTCTTACTGTCTTTCCCCTCTCCTCTTCTCATATATTTTCTCCTCCCCATGCTCTCTTAATTTCTCCCCTCTTTCCTCCTCTCCTCTCCTCTTCTCTTCTCCTCTCCTCCCATATTCGCTTTAATCTCGTACCTCCTCTCTTCTCTTCTCCTCTCCGTCTGTCCCCTCTCTTCTCCTCTCCTTTTCTTCCCTCTCCGTCTCACCCCTCTTTTAGCCTCTCCTCTCTCCTCCCTTCCTCTTTTCTGTTCTCCTTTCCTCTTCTCCCCCTCTCTCTTCCTCCCCTCGCCTCTCCTTGTGGTTCCACACAGGCAGGCGCCGGTTCTCTCGACTCTGCTCTTTGAACACGGTGCCTCCCCAAGGAGCATTTCCCGCTACCAAACTGTGCTATGTGTGTGTGTGTGTGTGTGTGTGTGTGTGTGTGTGTGTGTGTGTGTGTGTGTGTGTGTGTGTGTGTGTGTGTGTGTGTGTGTGTGTGTGTGTGTGTGTGTGTGTGCATATGTGCCTGTGTGCGTGTGTTTGTGTCTGTGTTTGAGTGTGTGTGTGTGCTGTGGGGTAAGGGGTAGGGGGTGCTTTTTTATTCACGCTCTCTCATCAACACAGCTGGAGGAGCTCGCTTGATGAACGTGGTTGTCAGGTAAGTTTTGCTCGAGGGGGGATAAAAAGTTTTTGTGTCGGCACTACAACATGTAAATGTGGGAAGTTCAAACAGGGGAGAGGAAGTGAGATGCTGTAGCGCATTATCAGAACAAAATAAGACACTAGAGCTGATTAAGAAGGCGTACTACATACAGTACCTGCTGTACTACATAATATAGTATGTATGTATGTATGTATGTATGTACGTATGTATGTACGTATGTATGTATGTATGTATGTATACGTATGTATGTATATATGTGTGTGCAGCCTATATCCTACCTATATAGGGTTCTACCTAGCATTCATGTACATTACGACAGCAATCTTCAATGGCTCATGACTCATGAGCACATTAAAATCTAAGATGTCTTTTTTAAGTTTTTAAAAACATTATCAAGTTTAAAATATAGTCAAACTATCAGCTAAACGCTTTAGGTTTGTTGGTCAATTTGCCAGACAGGTGACTTGACCAAACTTGACATGTCCTGAGCAGCTCCACATCGCTATCATGCTGAATATCTGTGACCATGTAAAGAATTCAAGATTACACAGAACATGTAATGAGCAATCACTTACAGGTCTTTTGTGGGAGCCGGGGAGATTCCGGACAAAGGCTGAGAGTGCAGTTTCAGCCCTGAAACCTATAAAACAAAAAATAAGATAGTCAGTCAACCAGAAATTCCACAGATAACTCTTTTGAACACGAATGCTTGGTCATGTTTGCCATGTGAAGTTTTACAGAGGACAAATTGATTCATTGACTGATCAATCAATTTAGTATTGACAGACAATGAGATTTAAACATCAGACCATCACTGAAGCCATCTTGAAGATGAACATTGTCTTACCATCTAGTAAAGTTAGTGTACATATACATACATAATAAATAATAATTACACATTTTAATTACAGCTAGAGAACTTCCAAGATACCCAAAGACACTCTACAATAAAAGTGGGAGGACAAAAACAAGCAAATTAGGATTAAAAAAAACTATACACATAACCTGTACACATACGCACATAAATTACACATACATGCATGTTTCTGTTCTGACTAGCAAAGACAGTATACATAGAGCGCATATGGCCTTCAGCAGTTAATGCAGAGTCACACTGCGGTCACAGCGCTGATTAAAAAAAAAAAAAACAATAAAGAGGACAGGAACCACGTCTGTGATCACCAGACTCAAATTAGCGACACAGAACAAACACATCATCACACAGGCTCCCAAAAATAGCCCCGAGCTACACCGCCCGGCATGAAAAGAAATACTTCAGCGAAATATGATCACAGGGGTAATACGATTTGGATATGCACCAGCGTTTTCATCTGGCCCGATTGAATCAAAAACTTTGACGCAGTTGCCTGCTCAGAGATCTTAAGCCACAGCCCTGTACTGAAAGGAACCATTTTTGCTCTGCTATGATGATCGCAACTTCTGTCGAACTTCTGTCAGTCGATCACAGGCCCCGAGCTTTGGATTTGAAGTTAACTATGAGTTTGGCATCTGATTTAATTTGATCACAACAAGTCTTATCACCATTGCCCATCTTGGCTTGAAGAGACGTCCGTCTTGTCATGTCTGAGTGTTGCACAAGACACATGGTTTACTGATGCTCTTAGGGTAAGCACATCAGAGAAACACCCCTTACTTCCTGCGTAAAATGGATGGAGAACAGAGACACACAAACACACACACACATACACAAACACACCGGGAAAGAAAAAGGAGAGAGAGAAAAAGGGCCT
>NC_085865.1:43883693-43886193 GCF_034702125.1 Engraulis encrasicolus
GGAGGAGAGGGAGAGGTAGAGGGAGATGAGGATAGGGGAGATGCACGTACAGTACAGTAGGCCTATACATATGCACACACTCAGCACACAGAGCTACCATATTTAATGAAAGAATAAACACACATCCTCTCAGCAGCAGAGCGCTCTGTGTACTGAGCAAGTGGGAGATATAGAGAAGCCATCCGACACGTGGCGTGCTGACCTGATATATTAACATAGGTTTACAAGGGCATACAACTACATATGTAAGTTTGCCCTTATTGCTGACCTTACAATGCACTTAGTATCTTGTACTTGAATAATGCTGTCTCGGCTCCTACAAGCAATTTATTCTAACTAACGACCGTCAAGGCCTCGTAAATCAGCGTTAGAATCCCTCCGCGCTGCTCTGCGCTGCTACTCCGCTCTGGAGGCCGAGCGACTTCACTTCACTCCCTCTACCCCACCCGACACAGATAGACACCGGCGGGCCTGATGCCCTAACCTCCTATTGGCACCTCTATTGATTTTAATTAGTCTAATTAGCTCATTATTTCAAAAATCAAACGGGGCATTCATTACGCCGAGCTGAGGCCGGGACCTCCCCTCCTCCTCACCCAACCTCACCCTGCCCTGCCGTTACCATACCCTGTGCTCAGCGCAGCTCGACACGGGATTACAGACTTAATATGGTAATGAAGCTGATCAATTATCACTCAAAGGGAAGTCATTAACAACAGTGTTAGCCTAGCCTACGCTAGTGACCTTCCAACCTCCCCCTCTCCACCCACACAAACGCGGGGCAGGAGGAGCTCTCATCAGTCCTGTCTCCCCACTTACCGCACCGACCGGAGAGGAGAACAGGACTCACTACTCGCTCTTGTTCTGCTTAAGTAGGTTAAGTAGTAATGTAACTACTACGGTAATATGGCTAAAAGATATGCATTTCCCACATATGCTGTAATTCCCCTGTTAGTCGTTGTGTAATAGGAAGCTGCTTCATTTGTCTATCTCTTTCACATTCTCTCTCTCCACTTCAGGTCTCTTCTGTTTTCGCTACAGCGTCTTATTCATCAGCTCCCTATTTGGCCTACACTGTAGACCTATGGGGCCGCAGTGAACAGTAGGTATTCAGTGAATTGTGAAAAGACGAGAAAAAGAGACCAAAACAAGATGGGTAAGAGAGAGTGTTCCTACTTAGCCTGTTCTGTAGGCCAATGGGGTCACGTATGTATTCAGTGAATTGTGAAAAGACTAGAAAAAGAAACTAAAACAAGATAGGAAAGAGAGAATGTGTGTGTTTCCATGAGTGTGTGTAAGCTTACATGAAGGAGAGAAATAGAAAGTGTGTGTTACATTACACCTATTAGCTGATGCTTTTTATCCAAGCGACTTACAATTGTTTAGGTACAGGTTATTGTTTACAGACCCTGGAGCAATGTGGGGTTAGGTGCCTTGCTCAAGGGTACTTCAGCCATGGATGAAGACGCTGGTCAGGGAAGGTTTTGAACCTGCAACCTTCTGATTTGGAGGCCAGCACTTTAACCATTGAGCCATGGTTGACCCGGTTGCCCTTTCACATTCCCTCCCTCGACTTCAGCTCTCTTCTGTTTTCTCTATAGCATCTTATTCATTAGCTCATATTTAGCCTGCACTGTATGAGGCCATGTACAGTCTGCATGTATTCAGTGAATTGAAATAGAAATAGAAAGAGTATGAGAGCAAACGCGTGTGTGCATGAGTGTGTGCCTGCTCAAGTGCGTACGTGCATGCGTGCATGAGTGCGTCTGTGCGTGTTTGCGTGTGTACGCATGTGAGAATGATAGAGGCATACAGACAGACAGAGAAAAAAAGTCAGAGACAGAGACAGAGACAGAGGCAGTATACTGAAGTATATAAGCCCTGGGTAGCACTAATGGTGGCTGGGCAACGGGTGAATGCCGACCCCCTACCCCTCTACCCCACCCCATTCGTATGACTGCCAGCCCCACGCGGTGCCCAGTGTGTGTGGGCTTGTGTGTGTGGACGGCACCCGCCCGTGAGCTGTCAACACTCATGCCCACCCAGCATGCTGTGGAGCAGGCCTCCCATGACAACCAGCACACTCCGAAGTCACCCTGCCCACAAAAAAATAATAATAATAAACATCCCCTCCCCGGCCGGATCGCTCTCAATCTGTCCACGGAGAAAGAATTGAAAAAAAATAAAAATACAGAACGGAAACCTCAAACTGAAACACCTTGCAGCTAAATAAATTATTCCCAGAACTAAAGTCACCTCTTTGGAACAGACATCTTTGAGGGTGACAGAACTACCAGTACGCTCATCAAGGCTAGAAGGGCTACCTACAGTACCCACTTTCCTCCATGTACCTATTCCTCCTCCCTCTCTCCCTCCCTCCGACGACGCGGGTGGAGTTTTATGCTAATGTTGTCTCTTTTTTGTGTAACGCGGGGCAGACAGGTGCTCGTGTTTGTCTTCACTTATCAGGGGTGAGGGGCTGGGGCTTTTTGTTTGGCAC
>NC_085865.1:43888693-43908693 GCF_034702125.1 Engraulis encrasicolus
TGTATGCTTTTGAGTGTCTCTCGGCATCGGCTGTGAATGCCTGTTTATGGCTTTTTCTGTACGGTTTTATGATTCAAACCTGTTCCTTCAGTCGATGAGCGTGGACAACAGAGTCTATTAACATGATTTTTGAAAGACAGTAAATTGCAACACATGCTTTCATGGAAGGAATATACAAACATACGTAAGTATGAAGGACACCTTTTCAAATGGTTTAGAATGACTCTAGTGACCTGAACCTTTCTGCATAGAGAATCTTTACTGACTCGTTGGCACATTGTGTACATTTCTAAGCAGCCACCTTTTCACTAAAATTATTGGGGGGGAAAACCCCTCATATAATACTCATGGGGAATGTGGATTTTTAGAGCCTCCGTTGTCACATGGGCTGCACGCTGAGCATAAGTCCAAACATGGCGAATACAACAATTATCAGTAGAAATGTATCCATGTTCATTTCTTCCCCTCTTTCTTTTCTCTCATTCTTCAAGATGATAAATGTATTCTCCGTGGCCCTGGTTGCATATGTCTGAAGAGGCGCCTGGGGGACTAGGCTCAGCCTTGCGCTGCATACAAGGCCCGGAGAATAAGCAGCATGCACGCTCTCTTGCTCTCTCTATCCTATTTAAGAGAGCACTACAATCAAAACAGCCTGGATGTGTCCACCAGCCTGTCTGACTAAACACTCGGAGGGCATAATAAGAAACCCGCTTCTTCTGTTCTCGTGCATTAAAAGAGAGAGAGGAGCAACATCCTGACCCCCTCTGGTTTTTTTTGTTTTTGCTTTTTTTTTTTCAAAAGCACCAACTACAGTAATAGTTTAGAAAGAGGAAAGGCTCTTCAGACACACACAGAGAGGGCAGAGGAGAGGACGCAACCCAAGCCACAAGCATGGATTATGCTGCTTCTGTATGCATGTGAAAAGTCATTTACGGGTATGGACGTGTTTGCGCCGACTGATTGTGGTCAAGATCTACAATCTAAAAGAGAGGAGAAAATGTCATTCTCGAGTGGGGAACAATGGCAGGATCCATTTGCCTGCGTGCTACTTATCCTGTTGTTACCGCTGTTGTTCTACTTCAGCTCAAATGACTGGTCAGAGTGCACTCCAATCATGTCTTCACAGTCCACCACGGTCACATACAGTACACGGCACAGTCATGTGGCAAGTCACAGGGAATTGTAAATAAATGAGCAATGCTATTAACAAGATCTAAACGCTTACTATTTACATCACTCTTTACATCACCTCTGTAATACGAGTTTTGTTATATTACAGACATAACAAGTTTAAAAGACATTAGTCTAGAAATAATGTCTGTAGTACAGTGCACTGTTTTGAACTTGTTTGTTCAGTTTCATAACATAAATGTGATCAAATCAGAGATGTGTAATAAATAACAGTGTAAAAAGTATAGCATATTAAAATATATGTTATCCTATAAAAGCTATTATAATTATCATTATCTTTATTATTGTAAGTAGTAGTATATAATAGTAATAATAGCAGTAATAGTAGTAGTAATACACTGTACATTTTGCATTGTTAAACAATTAGAGGAGGCTTAAACACGCTCTCTATCTGTTAACTTGCTAAATTTACTGTGTAGCAATACCACTAGTAGTGGTTAGTAGTAGTAGTAGTAGTAGTAGTAGTAGTACAAAGTCGTAGCAGTACTACTTCTAATAGAGATAACAGTATTGTGTAGTCAATATGAGCAATTCAGACCAGGATAGTCTTGTCCAAGATACTGCAGTAGTAGTTAGTAGAAGTTGTAGTAGTAGTAGTAGTAGTAGTAGTAGTAGTAGTAGTAGTAGTATTGTAATAACTAAGCATTTAATATGACCTAGTAAGACCTGGATGGTCTTTTCTGACATATACTGCAGTAGTAGTAGTAGTAGTAGTAGTAGTAGTAGTAAAAGAAGTGGTAGTATAGTAGTATTATAATAGTATTTTATAGTAGCAGTATTATCATATAGCAGTATTGCATTATAACCGTCTTGTATGTGCAGTAGCAGTATTATTAGTAGTGGTATTGAACCCTGGAGGCTGTTGTCTGTGATATGTCGTAGCAGCAGTACTAGTAGTAGCAGTATTGTAATGACGATATGAGACCTGGATGGTATTGTTGGTGATGTGCAGTAGCAGCAATACTAGTAGTAGTACTAGTAGTAGGGTATATACAGCAATTTTGAAGTCAAATATACTACCATTTAATACCCTTTTTCACTACCTTTACAGTTTTTTACAACCATCACGACATTCCGATTCCAGTATTAACAAGACATCTTTTGTAATTTCTACCTTCTAAACACTACATTACACTTTTCTGTTTTGCAAAAAGACGTTCGAAGGGGAGCAGCGCGATTCCAGAGTGCTGTTCAAAAGTCTGCTTTCTATGGCACGACTGTGCTATGAACTAGGTCAGGTGGCTACTGTTGGGCGAATCACTGGTGTATGGAAAAACTTTCTGGAAAAAAATCTTTCTTTATTCACCGTTTATCAAAATGGTGCAACTCAAAAAAATAATACCTAGTCTTTCAAAAAATAATACTTTTTGAGCAAATTTACTACTTTTAAGGCCATTAAATTATGACTTTTTAATTTATCACCTTTTAATACTTTTTAAAACCCTGCATACACCCTGTAGTAGTATTGTAATAATAACTGTGTGAGACCTGGATGGTGCTGTCGGTGATCCGCAGCTCGGTCTCCAGTGAGGCGACTCTCTCGCTGCTCTCCCTCTCCAGGTCCTCCACAGCCTCCACCAGTAGCTCATTCTGCTCACACAGGTCTCTCACATACGCCTGCAGAATACGCACCTTCCTCTGAGGGACATAACCAGTCATAAGGAGAGCCGTAAGGAGAAAAACATTTACATTTTGTCATGCAATTACACAACTCTAGAATGTGTGGCTCTTTTGTAGACAGACTTTATTTGTGCATCCCATTCACCTTCTGTAAGTGTGTTTATCACTGAGCATTGAACATAAATAAAAGACTGCATGAAGAAATGAAATAGTATTACAATAGATCAGAATTGATGAAAAGGATTTGTTACAACTAAATGAAACATCCTCATATCTAACAAAACGACAACAAGATATCCATCATATTAAGAAATAGTGTCCCTTAATTATATGTACAAAAACTATTTTAAAATTCTCAAAAAAAAATTGTACTGCATCCAAATCCTGTATGTATTTTTTTATTATTATTATTCACGTATATGCCCAGCAGCATATTTAAAAAAAACATTTCATTTCCATGTGGACTGAGACTTCAGTCACTCGAAGCCAGACAGCGAGTAGCCATTTCAGACAGTCTCTCCCAGTTGGAGCTCTCTCAGTGGGACCCTGCCTTTAAACAGACAGGTATACAGAGACAGGGGCGCAGCAAGGATGCCTGTCAAATTACACACAGCTGCTGATGGCTTGGGCATAGCACCGAAGTAGACAGTAAGGGTAAAGGATTGTTTTTGTTTGACTGGCACATCCATATTTTTAGATTTTAAGGGTAGACCTAATGCCAGAAAGAGGGACTCTTTAAATGTGTGGTAAATACTAGGATATGTCATCTTTATCTTATCATGCAGAAGATGAATGTACACAAACTTCACTCACACACACACCACACCACATGCAGGAGGGAGGGCAGGAGATTGAGGGGGTGGGGGTGCAGTGTTTGCCACTTGTAATTTTCAAACTGTATTACACACTTGAAAAGGAAAAAATACAAAAACTCTATATGTCAACCCATGCATAACGACCTCTTAGCAGTAACCTTATAAGGCACACTTGCCGTGGAGTGGTTGACCAAGCACTTTGTCCCAAACCTTGTTATGCTTGTTTGATGTCCAGCTCCTGAATTTCAGTCTAAAATGCCCTCACATGATCATTTAAATTATTAGGGGGCCTTTATGCCTGACTGGCTGCAACTCTTTTACCTGCTTTGAGATGGGACTCTAATGCAATTTGCTGGTCAATGCATGCACAGGGTCGCCGTGCGACAATATTGCATTACAGTTATTATGTGTATTCTGCTACAGTACATTGTTGAACTGCTCACTTTCTGTCTGAAAGGCGTCTATACATCAATGTCAGTAGGTGAAGGAAGAAAGCCTTTGGGAATACAATACAGTAGCCTACCAAGCATGACAAGTTACACACGTTGAGTGTGGTGTTGCCATACTTGAGAAGTTAGGTTTTAAAAAGTTAGCTGTCATTTTATAATCGTGTCTGATATGGTTTTATCACAACAAAGTCGAAGAATGTACAGCAAGGTTTTTTTATACTTCAGCAAAACGGTACCTGCAATATTTCTTCTTGTGTGCAGTCTTCTGAGCCAGATTGCAGACGTTTCAGTCTGTCCTCGTAGAGGCGCTTGAATTCCTCAAATACAACTTTGACATTTGTAGTCAGAGGACCAAGAGGCAGTACCTCTGAACCGGTTTGCCTCTGGACATCAACTTTGCCCTGCCCCAACATCACCTTACTAGACATTTTGCCAAACCGGCTGCCATTCTCATTCATTTTTTGTATTTTGCTCTATATTTTGACTGTGTAAAGACTAACATATACGTGTTATTAATTGCTCATAAATAAAACTGACTACAGTAAAGCGACATATTTTAATGTAATATTTTTACCACAAAGGGCTAACGTTAATTGTGGCTAACCTGACTAAAATGACACCTAAGGATTTTTAAGAAACACAGCCTTTTGCATCCTACTGTAAAACAACCCCTTTCGTCGATGACAGCATTTTCACCCACTTCCCTGCTTCTAGTCAAAACGAAATAAGACCGCTGGTCTTGACTTTCACAGCAAACTTTTAAAAATCAGGGCTTCTCAGTAACAGGTGGGATGGCTTGTTGTAGAAACGTAGTAAACGGTAACTACGCGAGTTGGATCTTTGGACATGCTTGGACTGATAAGCCCGCCTCCTACCCATTCTCACTTGTTCAAAGGATGTGTCATCCCCGTCTTTCCTACGTTTAATTGGGCGCCTCAAATGATGTCAGATTGAATAGTTTGGTTGAGGATTGGTAAACAAATGAAACGCTCCTCCCCGCAATTTCTACCGCACAGATTTTCGTGTTTGCCTCGCTCAATCAGTTGGTTAGCGCTACACGGTTTGATAGGCTCTGCCTGATGATGAGCTCGGAAATGGAGAAATTTGCAATTGGTACTTTAGTCTTCGAGGAGTGGCCAACAGAGATAGAATCCGGAAATGCAGTGTGCTTTTCAATCGAGGTGACTTATCGTGCAGCGGCAGTGTAAATGGGTAAATATCCCTGATTTTCATCCATATTGTCTTAAAATCGAAGCCCTGACATTACCTCAAGACACACATTGCAGCGTATATACTAATATTCATAACGTGAGTTAATCAACAGTGTTGGCAACGTTTGCAGTCGACGATTATCACACACTAGCTACAGCTAACCCTCACTACAGACTGCTGTCAAGAGCTCACTGACAAGTCGCCGCAGCGAACTGTAGCACCTCTGCCAGCGCTGCTTAAATTGCATTTTCACCCCAAACTGGTCAGCTGCTATAAATTGCCTATAGTCCCATTCCCAACGCGTGCATGTAAATTGGGAGTGAGCAACACTAGGCTAATATCAAAAGCTACCCCAGACTGCTCTTATAGCTATCTTTGAGAAGACTAATTCAGCGTTGTTGGATTATATTCTCTCCTTTCCCCCTTTATTTTTTTGCAATATGTATACGACAGCTGCAAAGTCACTGTCCTCGTCTTCACCTTTCCCGAATCCAACTAGAACTAGCTTTTTGCCTCGCCTTGCCCTTAATCTCTACTGATTATCATAATGCCCTCGCCTTATCATAAAAAAGGAGGACATTTCGGACTTTTTCAAATGACGACTGTTTGCGGAGTTTTAGAATTAAGACTCAGGATTGTTGATGTGGAGAAATTAAAGCAGATTTGATTGCTCCCTGAAAGTGGTCCACAGCACACTCAACATAATGACAGGATTTAAAAAGATTCAGTGAAGTCATTGTGGAGTATGATCTCAGCCCAGGTCAAAAGGTTGTTTATAGATTTCTCCAAAAGCAGCATTTAAAGGATTGGAGTTGTTTTTTGTGGCCAAATGGGACACAGTATTCTCATACACATTCAGGAGGGATTTATGAGATTTAACATGTTTTATTTAGAAGATAATTTCACAGTAGGGCCTATGTCCCATTCAAAATAGCAGAATATAAAAACATTAAAGGGAAATACTTTTCATAAATGAAAAGTGCCCCAAAAATACATTTTACCCTTTTTCAATGTAGTAACCCTGCATTTGAGAAGCACTAAAGCACTTTCATTATTAATATGCTGAGTGACTTGTTTATTTCACATAGGCCTACGCTTTTTGCAAATAGTATATAAATTGCTTACATATATCATGTGTCTTCTGTCTGTAGGGCAGTAATTATAGTGGCTTTTTTAACACCTCACCTAATGTTAACATTTGCATGAGTCTGACTAATGTTTGAAATTAATACTTGGACGAGGTCTGCAGTTACGATTGTGCCTTTTTTTTTAGACAGATGGTAGAATGCTTCACTGCACACATTATGCCCTTAAGATAGTGCCTCACGGTTTTCTAATTTATTAACTGTTCTTTTTAGTCATTCACTGAGCTCCTGCTCTTTGTTAAAGTTTCATGAGTTTTTAAGTTGTTTTCCTGCGAACCTTGGCACTTATTGCTTATACAGACTTTGCATCTTCCACCTTCATACTCGCAAAATCAATTAATTCTCTTAAATAATTTACTTTTTGCACAAACTAGATTAGGCAAAGCATATATCTTTTGTCAGCTTGCTTTAAAAGATGTTTTTTTCTTCTTCAGACTCTAACTTTAGCCCATACTCTTGCTGTGTGCGTTCGCTGGTGATTAGGGAAATAGGTTTTTTTGCCTTGATAAAGCATTAGCGTGCAACAGCCTTGGACCCCCAGTGCACTCACTGCCATGCATTTTTTATGAGACAGACTTATAACAATTAGGCAGCCCCGTGAAGTGAGCAATGTTATATTCTTTTTCCCAATGCCCTCTCTGGATGACATCTTTTTCTCTCGCAGCTAAAAAAGAAATGGATGTTCTCATCGGTGTTCAATGTGAACACTAAAACAAGAGAAGTACTAAAACTCTGGTGGGTGTGTGGTGTGCACTTTCTATATCCCTGAGGGGGTAAAAGAAGAATTAGAAAGGACTGCATTGGCTCACAGAGCTCAATTAAAAGCACTATCGCATCAATAGTGCTTTTGTATAAAAGTTGAGTAATGGTTCACAGAGATATATAGGGGCGCACAGCCCCCACCACCCCAGCTCTCCTATAGGCCCATATGATGTCAGCTGAAATTAATGAGAGGAGATGTCGTTGTGGTGGCCTGCGTCCCTCAGCTGGGAGGATGTCTGGACAACAGCCAGCTAGACGGACAGACAGACAGACAGACACATATGCAGACAGACAGACAGGGAAATGGAAAGCTTGAGTGCGCATTGGTGAGGATAGCCTTTACAGTAGCAGCCTCATGCCGTACTACGGCCCTGGGAGACGGACGGACGGACGGACAGACAGGCGAACAGGCATGCTTTTCAGGCAGGCACAAGCACCCGCCAAGCAATCGAGCAGAATATGGTCTTGTCTTCCTCAGAGGTGTGCGCAAGTCCCTTGGCTCGCAGCATGGCAACATCCAAGGTCAAGAAAAATGTACTGTAGGCCCCACAGCCAGCACATCCCCCCACCCCACCTCCCCGCATCATGCTGCAGATTCCAAGAAGTCGTCTTGCTGCAGGAATCCCCCTCCACCCTATCTTATTGTCATGGCAGAGTCAAGGTCGAGCGCTGTTACAGTGTGCTTATCAGTGGGGAAGCTTGCATGCAGGGCCCAGCGCCTACAGCACACTGCCTTAGCCTGGGAAGAGCAGCAGAAAGATGCTGCCTCCCTACAGCACACTGCCTTAGCCTGGGAAGAGTAGCAGAAAGATGGAGCCTCCAGCACACAACCGCCTTAGCCGCTGCTGCTGCTGTCAGCTTATGAGCTACACTGGTGTCAGTCATTTGGCACTGAGCAGCCATTGTCACGGCCTTGGCTGGCTGTGTCTGGTGTGGTGCATCCCATCCCACCGAGTACTTCCCCATTCATTTTACCCAGACAGGACAGGACAGGACAGGACAGGAGTGGTGGTGGTGTCCATTTGCACTGCATTCAGCACATTTTTTTGTTTGTTTGGAGAAAAGTGGGGTATGGGCGAGGGGGGGAGGAAGAGTTGACTGTTAAGTTTTGGATCAGATTTGTCTCTTTGTGTAACGGTTTAATCCCATGGTGAAATGTATTGAATTTAATTCCCATGTCATTTCTGTGCGAATATGCAATTTAGACATAAATCTAGTCCACTTTCAACTCTTGAAATGCCCTGTTTTCCCAAAAAAGAGTGGTTCTTTCAAGATAAGTATTCTAGATCATTAGTAGAGTATAGATCAATTAATTTGCTTATACCGGTAACTCAGTCATATTCTATTGCTTACGATGAAAACTAATTTTGCAAATGTATTTTGGAAAAATGGCAGAATGTGCAATCAGTACAGCAGATCAGCATAATTAAAAAGATATATGTTGTAAATATGTATCCACTGTAGATTTTTTTACCATTGCGTGTCAGATCAGAGCAGGCATACAGACATACAGTACAGTACGGTACAGTACAGATGGCCAGTATTTGATAGTTCATATACCCCATCTGTTTTGTTGACTACTGCTTTTCCATGCTGCCTTTCCTTGCATTTCTTTAAAGCAAACCATTTTGTCCATTTGCGTTGAATCATCATTTGTGTGTGTGTGTGTGTGTGTGTGTGTGTGTGTGTGTGTGTGTGTGTGTGTGTGTGTGTGTGTGTGTGTGTGTGTGTGTGTGTGTGTGTGTGTGTGTGTGTGTGTGTGTGTGTGTGTGTGTTTCACCCCGGGGTGAAGTGCACATGTCTCCCCATCCTCCCCATGGTGATGGATGAGATGATGCGGCCTGTGAGTCAGTGCTGCCCAGCCTGGGCCTGTTACTGTGTGCGTGCGTGTGTGTGTGTGTGTGTGTGTGTGTGTGCGTTTGTGTGTGTGTGCGTTTGTGTGTGTGTGTGTGTGTGTGCGCGCGCGTGTGTTTGCATTCATTCATGCGTGCACGCTAGGGGTCGACCGATACAGGTTTTTTAATGGCCGATGCGATACCGATGTTTTTTTCATCACCCTTGGCCGATACCCAATTTCCGATACCCGATACTTGGGGCCGATATGGGTAAAAAAAAAAGGTTAAAAAATGACAAATATTCCAGGTCTCAAGTTAAAAATAAGTATTCCTTTAACATTATCAAATTGAGGTAGAACTTGTAACATTTAAACACCCACTCTAACAATCAAGTAATGTCTAACAATCAAGTAATAAAAAAATAAAGTGTCTTGGTGCTTTAAAAAAAAAACCCGAATGACATAAAATAATAAATATTGCGTATCGGCCAAAACCACACGCGTATCGGCCGATACGATACACTTAAAAAATGCAAATATCGGCCCGATACCGATATATATCGGTCTATCCTTAGTGCACACATATTTCTATATTTCTGAAATTGTGGGGGCTAAATGTCCGATTGAAACAATTGGCGGGGGAGAATGGACTTGTCAGGAGGACATTTTGATCTTAGTCACACCTTTGAATAACCAGGTGTTTTACTTCAACATTTTGTTGTTATTGAAAAAGGTAGAAGCTCCTTACTGACAGGTCAGGGTTGTGGATTGTTTTGGTCTGGGCAAGGGGTGTGCGATCTGACTATTAAATCTTGAAGAATCAGAATGAGTAGGAGATTGTCGACAATCTGCCAAAGTGAAGAAATTGTATTGCCTTGGAGTGATGATGTTCACTTTATCTATGATGTTCACTTGATGTGATGTTTACTAAAGCTGGGCTTACACTGTGCGACTTTTGCCCCGATTTGGCACTCGCACGACTTTTTGAGAGTCGGTTCAATTTTCAGTGTATGCCCGGCTTTACTTAGTGTTGTGGCCTTCACTTTTATTTTTTACAAAATCTTAAATTAAAGTCCAAATTGGGCACTTGTTGTTATCCGTCTATTTACATTTTACGTTGTTTACCATGTTTGCACATGCAAAATGTCATTCATATTTCATAGGATTGTAGCCCTAAAATGTTTTGTTAAGTTTTTTTTTTCAATGAAAGGCCGTGATTAAAAAAAATCGAAATCACGATTTTATGTTTAAAAAATCGAGATATGATATTTTCCATATCGCCCACCCCTAGTCTGGGGACAGTTAAGTAGCCTACCGTTATTCTTTTCTTAGATATGAATGGGAGTGAATAGGAGGTTCTCACTAACATTGAATTTCAAACGTGTGTGTGTGTGTGTGTGTGTGTGTGCATGTGCGTCTATGTGTACACGTGTGCATGCATGCATGCATGCATGCATGCAGGGTCTAACAGGCTGGGCTGGAGCGGCCTGCTGCATTCCCTGCACACAGCAACTCGTGTGTTTACAGTAGGAGTAAACTGCAGCCATTGATTGCGCCATTTTGATTATTACATAAGACCCATGGATTTTCAGTTCTCCCGTTAAAGCCCTGTAAATTTAAATGCCTAATTTCTATAGGCAGCCAGACATTGACAGAAGTGTCTAGTTGTTATGTATTTGGCAAGTTGTGCGGGTCTGAAGGCACATGTCAATAGTAATCCCAGTATTGATAGCGGTCTAGTAGGAGATGTTACTTGCCCCCGCTAACATCTCGGTGATCCCTCTTCCCCCCCCCTCCCTTAATCATAATTACATTAATATCGACAGGCCCCTGACAATAGTCACATTACTATTGATAGCTCTCTGTCAATAGTATGCTCTCAAATAAAACATATTCATTCATAACTTGTAAACTGTTCAATAAAAGGGCTTTGAGAAGCGTGTCAGGCGGCCACATTCCCCGAGTGGACGGATGGCGCGTATCGCTGCCTTATACCTGGTCCAGGGGAGAGAGGAGGGAGCCTAGAGATAGGCTTACCTCCCACAGGAAGAGACCTATTGTGGACAAACACATTAGCCAAGGCACAGAGTCCCAAGACCCAAAACTTTAAATCTAATGTATGTCATTTTCTATTAGTATGAAGTGAGTATATGTATTGACGTTTGTGACACCGAGCACACCGATTTGAATATATTGATGCGTTGTTCACACATGCTTCTGCCATATGGTATGTATTTAGGTGTGCGGTGTGTGTGAAGGCACTGTGCTGGCTGTATTTTAGTGCTACTGGGGGGTGGTGATAATTTGATTTTTATTTTTTTTCTGGGGATTGTCCAAATCCTATCCTATGGTCACACAAAAGTTCCCCAGGCTGGGTCACCATTTGGCAGTGGCCCTTCTTCGTTTTTTTTATGAAACAGTTGCATTTGAAGAGATAAACTTTGGTATGATAGACACGTTAGTCCGTGACAAATTGCCAAACGTCACAGTGCTTTAGATCCCATATGAAAAAGCCCCCGTCAAACCAAAGTAGTTCCACATGGCGGATGTTTACTGTTAGTGCCAAGCCTTTGGATGCTTGGATAATCTTCTGTGATGTGATTTGTCCGCATCCCCCCCTTACCCCCACCGATCTCCGGGGGGGAACAGTCTAAAGACCTCCTGTGCCTCGGCACCCTGCAACAGCTAAAAGGGAATTTCTTATGGGCTTTACATGTGAAAAGTGATTTTCAACTAAAATGCAAAAAAAAAAATCCCTCTAAAAAACGATTTAAATTTTTTCCCTCTTCTTGTGCTTGTAGCAGACACTGGAGGTGAATCACCCGGGCCCAGCGCGGGGGAGGATGGCGACCCTGCCATGCGGGTCTTGCGCATCAGTCAGCTGGACGCTTTTGAGCTGGATGGGGCCTTGGAGCAGCTTGTTTGGTCGCAGTTCAGCCAGTGTTTCCAGCACTTCAAGCCGGGCCTGTTAACCCCGTTGGAGCCGGAGCTGAAAGCGCTGTTGCAGCTGCTGCTCTGGCGCTTCACCGTCTACTCCCAGAGCGCCACGGCCGGCCAGGCTCTGCTCAGCATCCGCTATAACCAGGGCCAGGTCGGCGCCGGATCCGGGCCACAGCCGCGCCGCAGTCGACTCCTGAGCCGGCGGCAGAAGCTGGGGTTGATGCTGTGCTGCGTGGGGGGGCGCTGGCTGAAGGAGCGCTCGCACTCTCTCTTCCTGCGCCTGCCCGCCGACTCGTACGGCCACGCGGCCCGCCGAGCCCTCGCCCTCCTCACGGGCCTCGCGCGCGCCGCCAGCCTGCTCAACTTCCTGCACTTCCTGCGGCGCGGCGTGTACCCCACGCTGGCCGAGCGGCTCCTGGGGGTCCGCGTGGCCTTCAGCCGGCCCCAGGGGGCCCACCGAGACGTCTCCTTCCACTTTGTCAACCGCGAGCTGCTGTGGCACGGCTTCGCAGAGTTCCTCATCTTCCTGCTACCGCTGGTCAACGTGTGGAAACTCAAGGCCTCCGTGTTGGGGCTCTTCTCCCCGCTGGGGCTTCTCTCCTCTGATGCCCAGCAGGAGGGGGCGTCTTCGGAGGACGCGGGCTGCAGAGAGTGCGGCCTGTGCGGCGAGTGGCCCACCATGCCTCACGTGGTGGCCTGTGGACACGTCTTCTGCTACTACTGTATCAAGGCTCACAGTGTGGCGGACATGTACCTCACCTGCCCCAGGTGCGGCGCGGACGTCACCGAACTGGAGCCCCTGAAGATGTCTGTGGAGATGATGGACCTGAGTCATCATTAAAGGTGCACTGTGTAATATTTTTTAGCATTTTCTGTCCAGAATTCATGCTGCCCATTCACAAATATTACCTTTTTCACAAATACTCAACATCACCATCAAATTTTAAGTATTCATTATGTCTGGGAAAATTGCTTTTTCATACCTGAAAAGTTGGATTTTTCTCGATGTCCGCCATTTTGAATTTCCAAAAAAAATGTTTACCTGCAAAACTTACTGTACTTTGGTAAGTAAATGATTTACCCTAGTAAATAATAGTATATTATTTTGCAAATATTCATGAAAAGAACAAATTTGGCAATGGGCAGCACCGTTACAATGAGCAGTATAGTTGCAATTCCTATTTTGGTCACAATCCTACACAGTGTACTAGAGGTGCTCCGATTGCTCGGCTGCCGATCATGACCGGCCGATAATGGCCAAAAATAGCCTGATCGGTGATCGGAAAAACATGCCGATCAAAAAACCGATCGAGAGATATTAAATTCCTCACGCAACCATTTACCTTTACACCTGGCGCTGCATGTATGCGCTGGCTCTGCGCAGCTGCAACTGCACCAAAAGAAGGCATCTTTGCTTGTCTATAACTTTTCGCCATTCCCCCCTTCATTTCCACCATTCATAACCATATCTGCATCAACAATGATCTGATCCATGCGCCGTTTACCTGACAATGTAATTTGCGATTGAGTACTCGCCAGTGAGCCATTTTACGTTATAACCTGTGTAGTTGCCTCGGTCAGCACGCGACAACTTCGCGTTGTCAGCACAAACATGTCAATTATTTTTTTCAAAGTCGTAATTGGCAGTCAGTCGATTCGTTTGATAGTCGCTGAAACACCAAACGGCGACAGTTGTAGTTAAAACTTGAGAGAGAGATTCAGAACGGTAGAGGTGACAGAGAGGGGAGGGGCTCTTCTCACAAGGCTGCTCATTTAAAGCGACAGGTTGTTTTTTTCTCGTATGTGGAAGACTATTTGATGTAATGTTTCAGTTTCAATTCAATCTTAAATAGTTTAGTTATTCTATGCAATAACTTATACATTGATTAATACTGTAGACTGTAGGCCTATTACCAACACTAGTCTGAAAGATAATAATAATAATAATAATAATAATAATAATAATAATAATAGCCTAATAATAGACATGTGCAAATTAAGATTGATTGAGAGATATTATTTTTGGGCAGAAATGGTATTCAATAAGGATAATTAATAGGCTATTAAAAAAAATAGGAAATAATTTTTGTGATCGGCAATGATCGGTAATCGGCAGATAAAGATTTTTGGTGATCGGTATCGGTGATCGGGCCAAAAAATGGTGATCGGAGCACCTCTACAGTGTACCTTTAATCACTAACACAGACGTCATACGTTACGAGCTGTGTAGTGTTAATTCAACACTTGAAGAGTAGGAGGAGCAACTCTGTGAGTGTTAAATTGTTCTCGGTAATTGTTAAATGAACACTGCAGCACTTATTGTGCACCTGTGCCTCAGACAGACAGCCTTTTTTATGCAAATAATTATGCTGGGGGTGAACTGGATGTCTTTTCTTACTTTGTTGCTTTGTTTACCAGAGCCTGAACATTAAGTGCACAATGCAGTGCAATCGTGTAAATATGCAATGATATGCAGAGAGAAATAACGTATTTATCATGAAAATATTGTCTGTTTATCTAGTTGATATGAAGTAATGACATCTATTGAGAGAAGTAGACATATCTTGCCTTACTTTTATTGAAATCACCAATAGGTACACGATTTGAATAAAAGCACCTGAGGAAGATTTGTATAACAGAAGAAATTATTTAAATTTATGGATTTCATGTTCATCTAATTCCTGTGTCGTGTCATTAAAATACCATGCATTACTATTCACCTTTCTTGTTTTTGTCTAGGAATACTGAATAAATAAACCAAGAATGATCACCATCACAGTGCTCACCTTGTGCTTTTGCGTTTGGTTTCCCCTCTCAGAAGACACATTTGCACAAGATCAAGGACAGAGCATGTTTCTGGGAGGGTGTGGTGGGTGGAAGAAGGAAGGAAGGGGGGTTGGTTGGTGAAGGGGGTAGACCAGGGTGCCAAGATTGACAGACATCCTGGCATAATCTCCTTTTGGCCCCCTTCTTAAGACTTGCAGTAAACTGTAACAAACCCCCTTTTCCCTTCCAGGACCGTGCAACTTTTCCGGCATATTATGCACTAATCCTAATAATGACTGGCCAGATGGTTATTTATTCTGGCGTTAACCTTCTCCAATGAGCCGTGCCGCAGGCTAAAAACGCGCCCGAGTGGGCTAGGCTGTAGCCAGGGCCCTACTGGAAAGCCCTACCTATTCTATTCGCTTTGATCACGCTGGCTTAATTGCAGAGCTGTGGAGGCAATCAATCTCAACTCCAGGCGTGATGGGCCTCTTGGTTTGTTGGTTTTTCTGCCTGCTTGTAATCGCTGTCGGAATTTGTTTGACAAAGTGAACGCTCGCTCTAAATTGCAAGGGACTACTCTTCGCCTCGCTTTTTTCTTCGCTCTTTGCTCGTGAGCTGTGTGCTGTTGTTTGTTTGTTTTTTCGCCCGCCGATGCCACTTGGATGGTCGGCCACGGGCCACACACATAATGTCACGCCATCTCATCCAAAAGGAGGGGTGTGTGTGTGTGTGTGTGCGTGCTGCGACGTGACTGAGGGAACGGGAGCAAAATGCTCAAGGATGATAAAAGAGCCTGGCTTCTCGCTTTTAGGGATTATGAACACATTTCACCCGGCTTTCCTGTCAGAATGTTCTTTAAAAAAAAAAAAGGCTGTCTGTGTCCTTACCATAAACAGACTTTCTCTCTCTCTCTCTCTCTCTCTCTCTCTCTCTCTCTCCCTCTCTCTCTCTCTGTCCTCTACAAATTGCTGATGATGCTGGGATTAGATTCTAATGTGCCAGGACATTTACTTCGCTAATGAAGCTCTGTCTTTTTTCCCTGTGTGAATCACCAAAGCACTTCTGAAGATTACGCTGTAGTGTAGTGTAGCCATCAAAGCATTTGCACATACACTGCATATTAATCTACAGCCAAGTATTTATTAAAATGAGGGGATTATGAAGTTGAGGATGACATGCTGTGCAACAAAACAGCCCTATATCACACACCGTTAATTCACACACCACCTCTTTGCAGGTGGGCCATTTAAACCGATGCATATGGCAGTGTGCCATCTTATAGATCTCATGAGGGGTCCATTGGGAAGCATGGACATAAAAATGTTCATGTTACATTACTCAACCTGCTTTCAAGGGTAAATCCATGAGTAAACAAGCATGTACTATATAATATCTGCGTTTAAAATGAATTTGCATCACATCTGCAGGTGGGCCATTTAGCTACTGCAAGAGCTCTCTACAACACATACGGTATGAGGAGGCCTTAATATGGGCATAGTCACAAAATTGCATTTTTCACATCACAGTGGGCTATTCTGTTTTCACAGGCAATTCTGTGAGTAAACAAGCATATCTCAATCTACAAGCTTTTTAAAATTACATTTGCCAATAAAAACTGGAAAAATCCCTTTCCCTGATTGGCAATCTCTGTGTGCAATCTGTATGACATGCAAGCTATTAGATCTGTATTTAGATTGTATTTAAAGCACACAATCTAGCGTGTATAACACAGATGGATACATATAATACAGTAGGCTACTGTAAAACATGTGCCATAATTATTTGTGTCACATCACACACCCATATAGTATGCTATATACAGCGTAAACCCATATGACATAACGTGTCAGTATTTCAAATAGTGCAAAGCCCGTAGACCTACTCATATGGCTTTTTTTATTTCATGATCTTATAAAACTCATTTCATGAATTCATATGAAGGAATGTATGCACCATACAGTATGTAGTATATAACACACATAACCACATTTTATATATTTAGGACTCATTGTGTAATCTCATATGCTACAACAATCTAACTGAACATATGCGGATGCAGTGTGTAAAAATGTGTATGCCGTTTAAGATAGAGTAGTCTACTGCGCTGCATATAGCATGTATGTCAGTGAGGCAGCAGGAGAGCTGCAGAGCAGAGGGGTAGTGATGCGTGTCAGACTGTACTGTAAGGTAGGCTACAGCTACACACTGTAAAGAATACGCCTTGCTGCAGCCACGGGGTAAGCTCTGGGCCTTGCAGTTCCCTAGCTACAGTATGTAGGGTAACTGACCTGCTATTTATGTGTGCTCAGAAAAGACTTCCCCCTCTCTCCTGGCGGGCTGGCTGGATCTCGCACCTTACGGCACTACCTTACCCCACGTTTTCCCTCTTCCTTCTTCTTTTTCTTTTTAAAAGCGTGGTGTCTCCATCTCTGCTTGCCGCGCTCTATCTAAGCTGAATCTCATTTGCCCACTCCAGCATGGAGTCCCTTTGGCTATGTAATCTTGCCCAGCCTGACACCTTTAGTTCAGCAAATTGCCCCTGCGTCTTTCATACGAGATAGGTGGAGGGGGAGCCATATTACCGAACGAACGTGTACTGTACTGTACGGGAACGCGAGTATATGCGGAGACACATTCCCACACCGAGGGGCGTTCTTTTTTTTTTTTTTGTTCATTATATTCCAGCGTCTCTGATTTCTTTGATGTGCTAGGCCTTGATTTACCTGATTAATGGTTTTAGATGTGAAAAGGTGTACTTTGTGCTGGGGTAATGGCTGTGGCAGCTACCTTTTGTGTGTGCACAGCGTATTTGGGCATCATGTAATTACCACCCAGGGCTCACTGGGGAGATACAGAGCTGGCTATTGCCTCTTTTCCACTGCCAGTTTTCTGGTAGGCCTACAGCTCAGCACAGCGCGACTCAGCCACCATGTTTTGCTTTATGATTGAGCTGTGCCGTGCCTATTCAGAATGCAAAAAGTGGCGGCCGAGTCGCGCTGTATCAAGCTGTAGGCCTTCCAGAAAAACGGCAGTGGAAAAGAGGCACATGTCTGCAGAGAGATGAGGCAGAACTGATCTCAGAACAGCGACTCGGCTTCATTCACACAGACACAGGCAAAAATCTGCTGCTTTTTTCAGACTGTGCACAGAGCGCGGCCCTGTCTGAGATCATCTGACCCCTTAGCCCTAAGGCCTGCAGTGTGTGTGTGTGTGTGTGTGTGTGTGTGTGTGTGTGTGTGTGTGTGTGTGTGTGTGTGTGTGTGTGTGTGTGTGTGTGTGTGTGTGTGTGTGTGTGTGTGTGTGTAGAGAGAGAGAGTATGTGTGTGTGTGTGTGTGCGTTTGTATATTTGTGTGTGTGTGTGTGTGTGTGTGTGTGTGTGTGTGTGTGTGTTTGTGTGTGAGAGAGAGAGAGAGAGAGTGTGAGTGTGTGTGTGTGTGTGTGCATGTATTTGTATATTTGTGTGTGTGTGAGCATGTATTTGTATATTTGTGTGTGTGTGTGTGTGTGTGTGTGTGTGTGTGTGTGTGTGTGTGTGTGTGTGTGTGTGTGTGTGTGTGTGTGTGTGTGTGCATGTATTTGTATATTTGTGTGTGTGTGTGCATGTATTTGTATATTTGTGTGTGTGTGTGTGTGTGTGTGTGTGTGTGTGTGTGTGTGTGTGTGTGTGTGTGTGTGTGTGTGTGTGTGTGTGTGTGTGTGTGTGTGTGTGTGTGTGCATGTATTTGTATATTTGTGTGTGTGTGTGTGCATGTATTTGTATATTTGTGTGTGTGTGGGTGTGGATGAGAGCAATGAGTGTGTGGGTGGCGCTGGTGTTGTTATTTGTGAAGAATGCAACAATGACCATTAGCCATGGCCAACATAATTAGTCTCACAAAGTTTACATTATTCCCCCGTAAACACAGTTGGGTGTAAGTTCACGAACTCCAGACAACCTCTGTGTGCTGGCCAATTATCTCTGCATTTTTCACCCTGAGCACATCGCGCACGAGGACAATCAATGCCTTGATTTAAAAAGACAAAAAAATATGCACAACATGCCCTTCTGGTTGGGAGAGAGCAGATTATTCTGAATGTGTCCGCGGTTAAAGAACGCGGTGGTGTGTGTCCTTCTTGACATGGTCAGTGTGCTATTGTGAAGGAGCTTCCCCCTCAACCTAGGAAAAGTAATTCCACTCATGTGCATAATTATCGGGTCAAGAGCTGTCAGAAGTCTCAACACACACACACACACACTCACTAACACACACACGCACACGATACACATACATACACACACACACACACACACACACACACAAACACGATACACGCACATACACATGTGCACATACACATACATTTCACAAACACCAACACACACACGCACACACATGCACACACACACACACACACACACACATGCACACACATGCACACACACACAAATATACAAAGACTGTACATCTGCACGTGTGCACAACAGCACAACCTCTCCAAGAGGCTTTTGGTGTAATTGGAGCACTAAACAGTGTGCTCTTGCAGGCCCTTGAGCAATGCTCACCTCGTGTACTGCAAATGAGCAGCAGCCAGAACGGGCGGGCGGGCGGGCGGGACAGGTTGGCAGAAATCTGGCTGGAATGGCTGGGTGGGTGACTGCAGAGCAGGGGTGCATTTCTCAAAATCATAGTTGCTAACTTCATTAGCTACTTTGTTGTTTTCAATGCAATTTCCCATTGGCAACTATACAAGTTGCAAACTGGCTAACAACTACGCTTTCGAGAAATGCACCCCAGAGGAGGAGAAGGGCAGCCTGGCAGGGAAGACAGAGGGTGTCAAAAGTAGAAGTAAAAGTAAGAGTAAAAAAAGAGAAACATAGTTTCCTTCCAGCACAAGTAACTTATCTGAGTAACCAGTAGACCAGTGTACTCTTACGATCAGCTACCTCTGCACTGGTTGGATCATGTTTGAGGTGGGTCCATGTTAGGTTTTCAGTGTTTTTCAGTAACAACACGGTCTATCTATCTCATTAGGTACAATGGAGTAAATGGTGTAACAGCTATGTAATGCCATGTGCTAGTGTTGTAATTACACCTCAAAAGTACTTTTACTTTTACTTTTGACACCTCTACAGAGGTGTGGGTGGATGGATTGGTTAGTGAGTGGGCACGTTGGTTAGTGAGTGGGCATGTTGGTGGGTGAAACAGAGAGTGAGGAGCTGAGTATGGAAATGAGTGAGGTTTGGGTGGGCCATAAGACAGTCTGAGAAGAAGTGAGTGTAAT
>NC_085865.1:43918693-43928693 GCF_034702125.1 Engraulis encrasicolus
TCTCCCCCATCAAAGGCAACAGCTACAGCACCAGCAGAGGAATCCCTCCTATCAGCTCCATGGATATTCCAAGGCAGATACGATACTCCAGTCATGGACCTACAAAGCAACAAGGCAGTAACTGCACACAGCTCCAAACTGAGTAAGAGGACGTATTCTGTTGAATAGGAATTATCCTGTTGTACGGCCAAAGTAGTTTTAGGTAGATCATTGACATTTGGCTGTTTTGTTCTCTGAAGATCAATCATTTTATTTAACCTCATGTTTTGATGTACATGCTTAAATTCATCACAACTCATTTTTAACAACAATGGAGATGCTGCCATTTTGTACGGCAGCGCAGTGTACTGTGTAACATATGACCCATTAGAATAAGGACCAAATTTGGGCTACTTGAGATACAGTCTAACCCTGACAGTGGAATGATTTGATGTTGGATATTCAGCAAATTCTCCATTAGGTTATAGCTCAGTGTACTTATGTTTACCGCTGTTCTGTAGATATGGGCTGCCTGGTCAAGGTGCGCAACAGATAGGCTGTTAGCTGCAGCACTAATCGTAACCCTAACCACTGGTGCAACTGTTGTGTGTTGTAATGCTTTGGCAGCTCAGCTGAATAGTTGAGGAGGAAGACTGTGCACATCTCAGGTAAAGGTGCAGGAAAAAGGCTGATTGATTGGAGTTTTGAAGTGAGGAGTCCGCACACTTTATGTCCTTTTTTTTAGCCCAGCCATGGCTCAATCGGCTGGGCATTCCCGTGTTCGATTCCGGCCTGAGGTAATTTGCCGAACCCTCCCCATCTCTCTCTCCCCACTAATTTCCTGTCTCTCTGTAACTGTCCGGTCCTAATAAAGGTATGCATTGCATAAATACATTTCGTTCGACCTTTGAGATCTTTTTCAGATTCTCTCAGCTGAATGGGTGATTCATACATGACACCACGTGTGGGCCAGAAGAGGGACGGATCAGGTCCAGACACAGCCTAAACTGTGACAGTGGGAATGATTTGATCTTGGGTTGGATATTCGGCAGCTCCCTTTTTATGATGGTCTGTAATCTATCTGTGTGTGTGTGTGTGTGTGTGTGTGTGTGTGTGTGTGTGTGTGTGTGTGTGTGTGTGTGTGTGTGTGTGTGTGTGTGTGTGTGTGTGTGTGTGTGTGTGTGTGTGTGTGTGTGTGTGTGTGTGTGTGTGTGTGTCACACAGTGTGTGTGTGTGTGTGTGTGTGTGTGTGTGTGTGTGTGTGTGTGTGTGTGTGTGTGTGTGTGTGTGTGTGTGTGTGTGTGTGTGTGTGTGTGTGTGTGTGTGTGTGTGTGTGTGTATGTGTAAATCTTCTAGGCTTCTAATGAACTGTGTGTGTATCCACGTGTGTGTGTGTACACGCGCGTCTATGCACACACGTATGGGGGAGGGGGGGTTGGGGTTTGCATACTCGGCTTTGCTCTTGAACATATTCCACCACAGCCTTATGATATACAAGGCTCTGACAAGCAAAGGACTTTTAGATGTCATACACAGATTCCCGGATTGGAATTATGTTATAAATGAATAAATATGAGGTTTCTGTAGTTTATCTCAGATCAGTTTGAAACCAGACTAGTCTGATCATTAAATCTTACTTCTATCACCACACATCGAACTAGGCTATGTGTTGCATTAAAATGCAATCAAAATTGCAGTAGTAGCAAGGGAGAAGTGCAGCGGGACGGTACCATGCTCAGAGTACCTCAGTCATGGAGGGGAATGGTTAATTACAACCCTCGCCAACATGGCGGGGTCAGGAGTCGAACCGGCAACCTTATGACTGTGTGTGTGTCGCTGTCAGTGGGGGAGGGACACACACACTGGTCCACAACATGTCCATTTCTCCTTCTCTTGAACAGACAGTAGGAGCGATATAACAGCCATCATGCACATTCATGAGGAGTGTGGGGAAAGTGCTTGGAGAAGACACTTGTAGAAAATTGGGGAGGAGGCATCACCTGTTTTGTGCTCCTATTACGGCCCACTCCTAAGTCCTCATTGGGGATAAGAATGTATGTTTTCAAGTTTAAAAAAATCATATTTTTGTGCAATACGCTCTCCAAAACAGGCAGCAGGTCCGTGTGCCCCCTCTGTCGCCGCTATTAACCTCCCTTGCGTGATTCATGATGTGGGGAGCTTATTTGGGTGGTGTTGCTGAGGTGGAGGGGGTGGTGTTGTTGTTTGGTGCAAACCAATAACTCTTCTTTCTTTCAAAAAAATAAAAAAATAAAATTGCTGGATTCTAGATTACATCTATTCCAGCTTAAAGTGTATTTTCCCCCATAAACGGCAATCTGCGGCTCATAAAAATTCATTATGAAAAGCATAAACAAGGTCCTCCGTGTGCGAGAGGGGGGCCGAAGAGTGATCCATCAGGGTTCCCCCTCAACAGAAAACCAATTTCCCTCTCGACGCGCTCGCTCTCCACTCAGCCAGAGATTGCCTCCGAACGGCGTCGCTGTGCCGTGCAGCTCGGTCGAGGAGGACCGCCATCATCACAGCCGGCGTTGCAGAGGGTGTGGCTGGCTGACGGGCTATACTCCTGCTCACAATACTCACTGTATACGCCAGGGGACAGTTAAGTATTCATTGGCTAATGAAGACCAGGGGTGCATTTCTCGAAACCAAAGTTGCTTACTACATTAGCTACTTTGTCGTTTTCAATGCATTTTCCTATTGCCAACTACAGAAGTTGCTAACAACTTCTCTTTTGAGAAATGCACCCCTGAGTTGTATAAAGTAGAAGTAGAAGTACTCTTACAGATGTAATTACAACACTAGTGGTATGATATTACAAAGTTGAAGCCATTTAATATCACATACTACGAGTGTTGCAACTGATGACGACAGCCTCAACACAAAGTCCCCATACTCAAACCAGAAAGATCCTGTAGGAATCCTATCAGGTCTCTTGAGTATGACATGTGGATGTTTGTGTATCACCATAGGTTGCTAAAGATAAAATACTGGATTATAGTACCTGTAATATTAATGGCTATGACATTTGTAGAATAAAACAGTCCAAATCCGGTAAGATTTGTGTGTTTCATCTAGCACGCATCCTAAGACTCACTCACTATGTGTACTAACCCAGGAATGAAATATTGACTATAAGATTTTACTGGACACTTCTGCTCATCTTTCACATAGCTCCATTCCTCTACACCACCCGTACCTCAGCCATGGCTGATGAGTATGTCTTACACTCTGAGCATCAGTCGAGTATTCACCGGCTAATGGAAGCAGCCACAAGACACAAGAGATCCCCAAACACATCCCTATAGCCTTCCTCTATTCTTCCCAGTAAGTATACACACTGACATGAAGGGCTCGCCTGACGAACTTCCCGCCATTTGACACGTGGTAGTTTCATGTGTTGTCTCTGTTGTCATGCCTGTTATTGTGCTTCCAAGCACTTGCCCGTTTCCAAAGCATTAAGACTGAAGAGAGAGAGAAAGCCCTCTCTTCTCTTTTCTTTGCTTTCTGACGCCTTTACCTCTGAGAAATGACAGTGTAATTAGAGTGGGCTTTTCCTTTTCAATAACATGTGATTAAGCAAACCGCATATGGCCTTTCAATTTGCTCCCAAGGTCGAACCTTTGATGAATACTCCCCCATTTCCTTGCATACATGCACTCACCCCATAGTGTTAAGACAAAGTGACACATGTACACAGTAGACAGACAAAGACAGAGACAGAGAGACAGACATACGTACACACACAAACACACACACACACACACACACACACACACACACACACACACACACACACACACACACACACACACACACACACACACACACACACACACACACACACACACACACACACACACACACACACACACACACACACACGCACACACACACACACACACACATTGGTGATATGTTGCGGATGAAATGACATGCATTGGGAGAGAGAGGAGAGGAGAGGAGAGGAGAGGAGAGGAGAGGAGAGGGCAGGAGAAGAGGAGAGGAGATGAGGAGAGGAGAGGAGAAGAGAGGACAGGACAGGAGAGGAGAGGAGAGGAGAGGAGAGGAGAGGAGGATAGGATAGGAGAGGAGGTTGTTGATGGCGATTGGCACTCAACGTGGTGGCTGATGTCACAAGACAAAGACAGACACAGAGATGTATGCACAAACGTAGGGGTTGTCAAAGGGGAGAGAGGGGGCCCATAATTGGTTCCTCATTACATTATTGGGTTGGGGGGCCATTTCAGACGACTTTGTCCTGGGCCCAGCCAAAGCTGTCAGCGGCCTTGCATGCACACACACACACCCACATGCAAGAGCATGTGCACACAGGTCTAGGATGTTGTATATTGTGAAGTCGGTCTCCACTCTGTCCAGTCCACCCCGCCAGCCTGCTGTGGCAGACATACAGTGGCAGAGTGCAGGTAGCAACTTCACATGAACAACTCTCTTCATTTGTGCCTCTCTCTCTCCCTCTCTCCCCCCCTCTCTCTCTCTCATACACACACACGTACACGCACGCATGCACACACGCCCACACGCCCACACACTCTCTGTCTGTCTGCCTGTCTGTCTGTCTGTCTGTCTGTCTGCCTGAGTGTCTGTCTGTCTGTCTGTCTGTCTGTCTGTCTGTCTGTCTGTCTCTCTCTCTCTGTTCTTTTTTTTATTGTGGGGACCTTCCATTCACTCCAATTCTTATCTCAGCTAAATAATATCTAACTGTGTTCAGATGAAAACAAACCCTATAGCTAGTCTGTCAGTCAGGAAATGTCTTTGTACTTTTAGTTAGTACAACAAAATGACCAAGACACAAAACACTGTTGAATTTGTTGGAACTGAAATTTGGTCCCCAAAAGGGACCCTTTGTCAGGTTTTTGTAATATAGACAGGCACACACACACAACACATGCGTGCGCACGCGTGCGCGCAGACCTGCTGGGGGAACGCCGGAACACAGGAACACAGGAATGCAGGCACACACACGCACACACACGCAGGCACACGCAGGCACACACACACACGCACACACACACACACACACACACACACACACACAGACACACGCAGGCACACGCAGGCACACGCACACACACACACACACACACACACACACACACACACACACACACACACACACACACACACACACACACACACACACACACACACACACACACACACACACACACACACACACACACACAGGATAAATAACCACACAAACAAACGACAAAACATTCAACCAGTATTTCAACATGCTCCTCTTCAGCTCTTAAAGAACTCCTGCTTCTAAGCCGTCACCTGGAGAAAAGAGGTACTGAACTGGGCATTCACCAAGGTTTCCAATACTGTAGCTACCTCTCCTCTAGTCATTTAATCGCATGCTGTAGTTTTGCTTCCAAATAACAGGGTTTTTTTCTGCTTGCTTTGATATTGTCAGCCAAGGTTAACAAACTGTATGTCGTGATAAATAATAAATAAATACAAATAAGTACAAATACTTGAAAATGGTTTTGTAGCGGTTTATGAAAAGAGATGTTTGGTAGGTCATAAAATAAAAGTGAATTCCATGAAAAAAGTGTACGGTAGTTAGAGATACAACACACACACACGTACACACACACAAACGATGCACGCACACACACACACACACACACACACACACACACACACACACACACACACTCACACACACACACACACACACACACACACACACACACACACACACACACACACACACACACACACACACACACACAACACACACACACACACACACACACACACACACACACACACACACACTCACACACACACACACACACACACACACACACACACACACACACACACACACACACACACACACACACACACACACACACACACACACACAATCATCCCAATCATTCTGAAGTCTTCCTGACATATCAAAAGCTACAATGTCCTTAGCATGCTTGGATGTGTGAAGGGCATCTAAATAAAACCTACTTGACTTGACTTGAAATGAATATGAAATCCAAATAGCCAGGCTGCGCCCTCCTAGTGACGTAACACCTTCGGCGGCGTTGCTTCAAATCTCGATTGCAAGTCTATGATAATCAGGCAAAAATCCAAACACAATCCAGATATTTCAGACATACGTCGGATGAAGCATACAAGCCAGATAATTCAGAGATGATTCATACTGTATGAAGCATACGCAGTACAGAATACAAACATGCCAGATGACAAACATAGGCTTGGGAGCACATACGTAATACAGTACAAATGGCATTGTATAAAGGGGCAACTATGGCCTAATGGTATAGGGAGTTCATTCTGTTCAAGTTTGAATTCAACCCTAACCAAAATGAAATGGCTTAAGTGCTCTTGAGCAAGTCACATAACCCCACATACTTGTGTAAAAAAGTTAAGTTGAGTTTTTGCAGGTTATTGGTTACAGTCCCCGGAGCACTGTGGGGTTAGGTGCCTTGCTTAAGGGCACTTCAGCCATAGATTGAGGTGTAGGGAGGGGTAACCGCGCGAATAGACCAGGCGCGATGCGATTCAAGCGAAAGAGTGCAGCAGCAAGCGATACGAGCGATTGAGGAGACTAGGGTATATCCGTACAGGAAGAAGGCAAAGCATTCAAGCATTCCCATTGGCTGTGGTCACTGACCTCTATAAAGTCATTGGCTGTCGCGGCTTGTCACCGAACCGCGTCATAGAAAGTTGAAAAGATTTCAACTTCAAACTGTCGCGCTCGTCGCGCAAATCGCTCTAGTCTCCAGAATCGCTTTTGTCGCGTGACTCAATACAAAGTCAATTACTTCCGTCGCTCGACTCGCTCAGATTGCCGCTGGTGTATTTCTGCGTTAAGGGTGGGATTCAAACCTGCCACCCTCTGATCTGAAGACCACCTCCCTTACTATTAGGCACGTAACCCCACATATCGTAGCATATCGCTCAGAGCTCCATGGACTCCAGCTGTGTAGTCTACGTAGAACCTAAATGAAAATGTCAGGGATTTCAGTAAACCCACCTGAAAACTGATTAATTCAACATTTAGAATAGCACAAATATACAGTGTACATACCCATCACAAAAAATGCTCAAATATCCCTCTACTGCATGAATTATTATATTTACAATGTAAAAAATGTTTCAGTGCTTTTTTAGTGTTAAAATGAGTTAAATAATAAGATTTCCAAAAAAAATAAAATAAAATTATTTTTTATTAAGATTTTAGCTTATGGTTGCCATATGGCAACTTCATGCAGTCGTGGAATCTTGTGTAAAATCAGGTTTTTCCTCAAAAAGAGACTTTTTACTTGATAAAACTCCAATATATTACTTTCCAAATGTTAAAACTCATTAAATTACATAAATAAAAATATATATTTTTAGTATTAAGTGAAATTATTTTTGGTAAGATAGCAAAATATGGTCAACAATTCGGCCCATAGACATGTACACACATTTACAAAAAAGCTTCCGAAAAGGTTGTTTACACCTATTTGCAAACATGTACAATGCATTTTTACATTGAACATGTCTAAAATTACAAATATAAGTACAAATTATTCATTTGGCACAAGAATTATAAGAAATATCCGTAAAAATAGCCTCATACTACTCTAATTCTAAGTCATTCCAATGGGGTTGATTGGGGTGAATGGCCAAAATGTTGTTCCATAACTGCATGAAGTTGCCATATGGCAACCATAACATTTTACCATTTTACAAAAAAAACCTTTGCATCTAAAGTTGTTTTAATGATGAAAAATAACAGTTTACATATTACAGATAGTGTTTTTATTTTTTTTATAACAATATTTTGGGCTGAAATGTTGGTAATACCTTGGTTTATGGAGGCCTTGAGCGATGACCTCCACACACCAAAGTAGGTGATGAAAAAGGGCTTCCTGTGTTTATTTCTTAATCATGTGACCTGAAAAGTTTTTTTGGTTTCAAAGTAAAAGGCTGTCTTATCACAAATAAGTCTAAATATATAGGTTATAGTGTACCATCTACTAGAAAAACTGGAAAAAGTTAACGGTTGCCATATGGCAACCCTATGCAGTAGAGGGATATACAGTATACCCACCACAACACCTGACTACACCTGGCGGACAAATAACCTGCAGCTTATCCTACCTAAATCACTTTAATTTGCCTTGGATAAAACCAAACATGAATTGACTCTAATGTAATAAGCCTTTTGTTTGCTTGTGTATCTCTTCTCTCTAACACAGTGTTCATCTTTTGGTTTGTAGAGTATTTCTCATCAGTCAATCCAGTATAAATACACTGACATGCTCATCTCTCTGGATGTCAGCTGGCTATTTGTCTGTATGTCTAAATGTCTACTTGCTGTCTATCTCTAAAGCATGCGGGATTTATGCTTGCCTGTCTACCAACTCCTCCATCTACCTTCACATTTGATGTACTGATGAAAAATAATGTAACAGCAATGATGAATCTAATTTGTAGTGTAAAGTAAGAGTGTTTTCACAAACACCAATACCAGAGACAAAAATATTGCTCATTATACTGTATTAATGGGCTACTAAAATCATGTGTTGTGCAGATATCAATCATGAAAGAGTTGATGATCTGATTGGGACTGCTCCCGTGCTTAACAGTACATGTCTTTTAAAGCCTTATACTGAGCTGACACTCTGAAGCAAAGCGAACTATTTAAGATTATTGGTTAAAGTCCCTATCAGAATTGTTTGTGAATAGCTTGCTTCAAGGATATATCAGCCATGAATCGAGGTGTAATGAGTCCACACACATGGACAGTCATGGGGTAAGCAGTTAGGGCATCAGACTTGTAGCCCAAAGGTTACCGGTTCGACTCCCTACCTGCCAGGTTGGTGGGGAGAGTAATTAACCAGTGCTCTCCCCCATCCTCCTCCATGACTGAGGTACCCTGAGCATGGCACCGTCCTGCCGCACTGCTCCCTTTTGGGCGCCATTGGGGAGAGGCATAACTGCTATTTCGTTATGAGGTGGAGTGCTGTGTCACAATGACAATTGTGGGAGTTGTAGTTTCTCAGTTGGGCTTTCAATTTCACATCACATTCTTCTTATTGTTAAAGGGTGAGGCACGGACCTCCAAATACCATTCAAATATTTTAGATTTTTAGGCCTTTATTGGATATGACAGTATGAAAGAGTGAAAGGAAAGTTGGCATATTAGGAGACAGATGGGAAGGATTGGGAAATGAAATGAATTGGAATTCAACCTGGATCCTCTGCCTAATCCAGTGTTTTTCAACCTTGGGGTCGGGACTGCATGTGGGGTCTCCTGGAATGCAAATGGGGTTGCCTGAAATGTCTAGGTGTGACCAAAGATGAATATTACTAATTAATATAGCATAATGACTAATAATAGTCTGATGGAAACGCAGCATACAATCTTATGCCTCTTTTTCAGTGCCAGTTTTCTGGTAGGCCTACAGCTCGACACAGCACAATTTCGGCCACCACTTTTTGCTCTTTGATTGAGCTGTGCCATGCCCAATTGAAAAGCAAAACGTGGTGGCCAAGTTGTGCGGTGTTGAGCTGTAAAACCGACAGTGGAAAAGAGGCATTAGACAATCATAAATGTCTATGTATCACCTTACAAGTTAGGTCAATCAAGGTTTTTTTCCTTTTTGGTTGGGAAAAAAGTATATATATTTATGTATGGACTCGGAGTCCCCTAGAAATGTGGGATATCAAAATGGGGTCCCTGGCTCAAAAACGTTGGGATCCACTGGCCTATTCCTACTTTGTGTCCTTTTTCGGCTTTGTTTTCCGATAGGACAGTGTGAGAGGTGGACAGGAAGCAAATTGGGAGAGAGACGGGGAGGGGTCGGCAAAGGACCCGGGCCGGGAATCGAACCCGGGTCAGCCGCATGGCAGACGAGCAGGGCCAGGGCCAGTTTCCCTTTATTAGTAGAGACCTCTGCACAGTGCAGCACTGGTCTGGTGTGGGTGGGTGAGGGGGGGTCTGAGATTTGCATTC
>NC_085865.1:43933693-43973693 GCF_034702125.1 Engraulis encrasicolus
CTCTCTCCTTTAAATAACAACAAAAAAAAGGGCGGAAGTAAGACATTTCTTTGTGATGTGAGGCCGGGCATCAGAGAGACAGTGTGTGTGTGTGTGTGTGTGTGTCTTTTTTTTTTTTTTACTTATCTGTCTTAAGCAATGGCGTCTCCCGACCTTCATCTTTCACCATTTGGGATGTGTGGTTTTCAGAACATATTGGAAAACAACCACAGAACAATCTGCCCAGAAGTCCCACTGGGCAGGCAAGCTAGCATCTTTTGCAAAGCATTTGTTTCTGTTGTGAAGCACGGCATCGCATTTTGATTTCTCCCAGGTATCCCCCCCCCCATCCATCCCTCCTCTCGTTCCTCAGATACTTTTGTTTGTTGACTGTGTACCCTGCAGTGGATATTGGAAATATTATGAGCATGTGTTTTTCGCGCACACAATGCAATAATTCCTCTGGTATTCTCTTCTCCTCTCCTCTCCCCCTCTCTTTACCACTCCCTCCCCCACACACACCACATCCCACCACACCTCACACCCACCTCCTTTTTCAGAAGCCGTTTCCACGTAGCCTGCTGTTTTTGAAAACGCATTAGTTTTGGCCTTCCATCTCCACGTAGCCAGAGATTTAAACTTCATATAGCAAAAATCTGGCCTTAAAAATATCCCATTTCGGGGGATAAAACGCACATGAGAGAAAAATATCGACATTTTAAAATATCCTGCTACGTGGAAACAGCACCTCAGCCTCACATTCCTCTATTCCCCTTTTCATATTTCTCAGTAACTGGTTGCAATGTGAATAAATATCGCCTCACATCAATCAACCGACCCCCTCCCCCAAAAAAGAAAAAATCCAGAGTGGTCACGTGATTACTGTTGTCAACATGTGCACTATGAGTAGATCGGCTAATTAATAACAGGGTGAGAAAGGCATACTGTATGATGTCATTTTGTGGCAGATGAAGAACACACACATACGCACACTGTGATACACACATACTGTTCACATACATGTGCACATACACGTACACATACATGTACACACACACACACATGCACGCACGCACGCACACACACACACACACACACACACACACACACACACACACACACACACACACACTCACACACACACTCACACACACACACACACACACACACACACACACACACACACACACACGCACACACACACACACACACACACACACACACACACATCCTCACACACACACACACACACACACACACACACACACACACACACACACACACACACACACACACACACACACACACACACACACACACACACACACACACACACACATGTACACATGTACTGTGTATAATTGTATCTCTGTCGGCTTTAGACTGTGAGTGTACAGTATCTAGAGTATACTGCATCTATCTACGTATCTCTCTCTGGTTGAGCTATGCTGTCTGATGACTGCAGAGCCATTCTCCCTCTCTCCACAGCCTGTAAGACAGCCATCCATCCATCCATGACACTGTACACAAGTCGACACACTCACCCCAGGCCCACACACCTCACCAGCATGTTCCCATCAACCCCAGACCTCTTCTGTCTACAACAGGAAGGGCCGCTATATGTTGGAGCAGAAGCCATACGCAGCCGCCATTATCTGTAGTGCTGCCGCACCGTGTCCAGCCATGCATTCACACAACAAAGAAGGAAAGAAAGAAAGAAAGAAAGAAAGAAAGAAAGAAAGAAAGAAAGAAAGAAAGAAAGAAAGAAAGAAAGAAAAAAAAAGAAAGAATGAAAGACAGAAAATATGAGAGTGAGTGATAAAAAGAAAGCAAATAAATGAAAGATGGAAAGAGAATGAGAGAGAGAGAGAGAGAATGAGAGAGAGAGAGAGAGAGAGAGAGAGAGAGAGAGAGAGAGAGAGAGAGAGAGAGAGAGAGAGAGAGAGAGAGAGAGAGAGAGAGAGAGAGCTGGAAGGAGAGTGTGAGTGTGAGAGCACATGCTAAATGAAACACAGGTGGTGGGCAGAGGCAAGGCCAGTGTATGAATCAAAGATCCAGTATTAGGAGAGAGAGAGAGAGAGAGAGAGAGGTGTTCTCTTGTCAGTGCACTGCACACAATGGGAGAGGGGTAAGCTTATATAATAAAACACACACACATGTGCACGCACGGACGCACACACGCACGCACACACACACACACACACACACACACACACACACACACACACACACACACACACACACACACACACACACACACACACACACACACACACACACACACACACACACACACACACACACACACACACACACACACACACAAAGAAATTTCACCAGAGCCCAGGCACGTACGTAAGCCTTACAGGTGATGGAAATAAAGCGCGCGCCCAAAAAATATTGTTTTCATTTTTATTAGTTCTGCTCCACACTGTAGGCTTACGTTACCACAAAACTATTGTTTGCCGTTATTGTTGAGTCATGCAGATATCACCTAATTCGTCCATAAATGACCTTTTTCCCTGACATTTGCATGTCTGTGAACAATTGCCAATAGGTGATGCCTCAGCGGTTTCTACGACGGAAAAATATGGAATTGTTTTAATGTCAGTAGCCAACCACATAGTGTACAGTATAGTGCAGTGGCAAAGGAACGCTATAGCTTTAGCATGGCCCTAAAGCTAATGGATTTTCACGGGATAAAAGCAATGTTTGGGACAGTGAAGGAGGACTTAGAAAAGGAATGCTACATTCCCACATGCAGAATTTAATTAGACTGCAATCAGTTTAAACTGAAAAAGCAGGGGGTACACTGAACTAAACACTGGAATTAGTATTCCACACATAGGAATTCTATGGACAGGAAGAGAGAGATAGAGAGAGAGAGAGAGAGAGAGAGAGAGAGAGAGAGAGAGAGAGAGAGAGAGAGAGAGAGAGAGAGAGAGAGAGAGAGAGAGAGAGAGAGAGAGAGAGAGAAAGAGAAAGAGAAAGAGAGAGAGAATCTAATCAGTTTTGATGCAGTTTACTACCTTTGGACTGACATGTGAAAACACTGCTGAGATAAATCTGCCAATAAACATTACTGTACATGGCGAATGACACAGGCTTTAGTCCTGTTAATTGATACCGACTTTGTCAATAAAACATGGATTTAACGATTTAACAGGCCATTTGCATAAGCCCCTGCTTTAAGTGGAAATTTAGCCAAATGATTCCGCCGGCTAATTATCATTTTGTTTTAATGGCATTTAACGGCTGACTGCCTTGATTGAATTCTATCATTCGTTTCGCCGCACGTATGACTTTCCACGGCGGTGTGTGGGCCTGTAAAATACACGGCAGGTATGACAATGGCTCGATAAAACTAATCAATTTTCTATTGACAAACAATGACAACTAATGCCGGGCCAACTGTGCTGAACTAAACCCATTATCCGCCGCAATAGGCATCACAACCGAGCGTGGCAACCCTCAATCATTCCAGGCACACAGGAGCACCCCCCACCCCCTCACCCCCCTTTGACTAGAAGATCTGGTTTTTGATGGGGGGGCTCCAATGAAAATAAAAGGGGCTGCTTGTCTTTTGCTCGGCTTTTAGCTGAAAATGAATATGCACAGCTGTGCAACGCAACGTGCAGATAATTTACCCTGGGAGCTGCTGCCGACAGGTGTTTCGCTGTTCGTGTAGTGTGTGTGTGTGTGTGTGTGTGTGTGTGTGTGTGTGTGTGTGTGTGTGTGTGTGTGTGTGTGTGTGTGTGTGTGTGTGTGTGTGTGTGCAGTATGTGAGAATGAATGGGTGGGTGAGAGAGAGAGAGAGAGAGAGAGAGAGAGAGAGAGAGAGAGAGAGAGAGAGAGAGAGAGAGAGAGAGAGAGAGAGAGAGAGAGAGGAAGAGAGCGTGCAACAGAGCAAGAGCAAGAGAAAGAGAGCGAGAAAGAAAGAAAAAAAAGACAGCGCGTACAGTATGTGTGACAATAAAGAGTGTCGGAGCACTAGGCTAGATTGATTACAGTCAGGTGTTTTCTTTCTTTTCTTTTTTCCCTCCTTCCTTTCTTGGCCGAGAGATAGAGAGAGAGAGAGCAGAGCAGGGGAGAGGCCTGCCAAGAGGCCCTCTAGTCCTCAGGACAGCGGAGGGGTGACGGAGGGCTGACCCACAGGCTCTGTAATGTCTGCAAACAACTGTGAAAACACTGCAGCGGGACAGTTTTCTGTGTGAATGTGTGTGTGTGTGTGTGTGTGTGTGTGTGTGTGTGTGTGTGTGTGTGTGTGTGTGTGTGTGTGTGTGTGTGTGTGTGTGTGTGTGTGTGTGTGTGTGTGTGTGTCTGTGTGTCTGTGCGTGTGCGTGTGTGTGTGTGTGTGTGTGTGTGTGTGTGTGTGTGTGTGTGTGTTTCCGTGCATGTGTGTGTGTGCAGTGTGTCTGGGGAGGGTGAGGTGTTGGAAGTTCAGGGGTTGAGGTAAAGCTGCAATACTCAATACCATTGTTCTCACAAAGGTCAGAAACAATCCAATAAGATAATGGAGGTGTGTCGAAGTGTGTGTGTGTGTGTGTGTGTGTGTGTGTGTGTGTGTGTGTGTGTGTGTGTGTGTGTGTGTGTGTGTGTGTGTGTGTGTGTGTGTGTGTGTGTGTGTGTGTGTGTGTGTGTGTGTGTGTGTGTGAGTGTGGACACGGGCCCATGAGTAGAATAAGCGCAACACGGCTCAGCTGTCTTCTGACTTAAACACTGGAACGTTGGGGTTTTTTTTGGCGAAAGAGTGCGAAGAGGGAATTTCAAATGTTTAAAAACTTTACAGGAATACTGACCATAACACGTTAAAAAAATGGCTGAACGCAGCTCCCGGGGCGGAACAAGTGCAGTGATGTTTATGAAAAATGACATTTAAAAAAAAAAAAAACAATAAAAATCCCAGGAGAAGCTGTTAAAAAAGACCTCTTGGATACCGCGGCAGCAGCAACTGTGTGTCCGTGACCCTCCCGGTCGCCGGGGCGGCACACAGGATGAGATTAATTTAGTGGAGAGACCATTGCATTCTGGGGGATCGGGGCTACTTCTGGACAGTTAAGAGTGACCTCGACGCTGGTGGATCAAAAATGTCTGGCTCCACCTTCACCCTGGCTGCCACGCGGTCACCTCAATAGAATCTATTATGGGGGAGCTGAAGCAGGGAAGGTGACTCCTCCTCCTCTGGGCACACACAGGGGGAGAGAAGGTGACGAGGCACATGTTACATACAATACGTACACGTTACACACACACATACACACACACACCCACACACGTACGGACACACACACACACACACACACACACACACACACACACACACAAACACACACATCCGCACGCACGGACACACACACCCGCACGCACGGACAAACACACACACACCAGGGAACGCAACAAGGGGTGAGGCAAAGCGATCAGACGTCCTGGTCCCAGGGAGAGAGGGGGCCTAGAAGTCCACACTACATTGTGTAGCGTATTGTGTGGGGTTGGTTTCAGGTGACTTTGTCCTGGGCCCAGGCCAAAGCTGTCAGCGGCCCTACACACACGCGCACATGCACACGCACACACACACACGCGCACACGCACACACACGCACAAATCCCCTGCATAGCTGGCCAAAGCATGCCCCTTATGGACTGCCTCATGTTCCTGTTCATGGCCAATGAAGTTAAGAGTGTTGCTCTTGCTCTTGCTGAGTTGTACTGTAATTACTCCCCGAGAAGTGAGGACTTGTATCTTAGGGCCGCTGAGAACTTTGGCTGGGCCCGGGACAAAGTCATCTGAAAGGGCCCCTCACCCAATACATGCAATGTCATAAGGGCCCAATTCTGGGCCCCTCTTGTCCCTGGGCCCAGGACACTTGACCCCTGTGTGCCCCTCTATCGGCTTCCCTGCTTGTATCTAAGGTAAACCAGTACCCAGCCGGCCAGTGAGGGATGACGTACCTCATGTGTATCCGCCAGGTCAGGGCCTCCAGGATCTGCCAGAATGGACGCTCGCTCAGTGATGCAATTTCAGACACAACACAAGCAACACCTCACAACTCTGAGTGTTTTTAAGGTAACACTGCATTGGCAAAAATGGTAGTAGGCTAACTCTTCCTCAGTCCATTTCTCTGAAGGGATTATTTAATGTTGTCATATGTAGTTACTTATTCATGTGATATATTTTAGATGTGCATGACGTCATAGGATAGTTAGTGGGCTGCCTTGGACACCTCACGAGATATTTTCAAGATGTTTTAGTTACTTTTGTTCACTCACTATGGGCTATATTGGATTTTAAATGAGATCAATGTCTTGGACTAACTGCTTCGAATAATGTGGTGAACTAGTAATACATTGATAGATGCTTACATAACCCCTGAAGGTACAACAATGGACAATATAATAATAATAATAATAAAAATCAGAATATGTAGTTTAGCAGTTGACATCATGGGACCTGAATTGCTGATTATATGAAAAGCCAACAAGAAACTGCAATGTGCAGGTTGGCAGAGGTAGCAAATGGCAATTAAGTTAAAATTATTCCATGTGTTCCTTCTGCCTGTGCACTTCAACCAAAAAAAAAACACTAACTCTCATCCAATGCAACTGCTTTCTGATCATGTCATGACCTACCAGGTTGGTGGGGGGAGTAATTAACCAGTGCTCTCCCCCATCCTCCTCCATGAGGTACCCTCAGCATGGAACCGTCCCGCCACACTGCTCCCTTCTGGAGCCATTGGGGGCTGCCCTCCTTGCACGGGTGAGGCATAAATTCAATTTTGTTGTGTGCAGTGTTCACTTGTGTGCTTCCGAGTGCTGTGTCGAAATGACAATAGCCTTGGTCTCATTACCGCGCTTCAGCGGCCCGGGGCCGCCCGGGGCTCAGGAGAGTGGCCGGCTCGGAGCTGCCGGCCCCGGGCCATTTTTTGCCTGATCGGACTCATAGCCGACCCCAGGCACATTCAGGTACACGCCTTGTTTGTGAAACGTCAGTCGGGCACAGCCCACTTTCGCCCCAAATCACAGAAGGACAACAACAGAACAACGACAAAGAAGGAGAAGAAAATTGAGCAAACTCTGCTGGAGCAGGTCGCCGTTTGGCTCGTAGCCTACGGACAAAGACGACAAGAACTGCAAAGAAAATGGCTTGCCTTTCAAGAACAGTTTTATTACATGGCAAAGTTGTCGATTCAGAAGCTGTATGGGACGCAGCGCATGTTAAGAAGACAAAGACGCATGAAAAACATGTTTTTCCATGAAAAGAGCTAACTTAGAAAGAACTGGTCTTGTGTTGGGGACGTACAAATGTAGCCTAACGTCTAAAGACCGTCGGTTTAATTCGAGGGAACAAAGAACACAGCGACAAAACAGATTTCCTCTCTATCCGGCTGGAGAATAACGCCATTGTTTACTTGAAGTAGCGGCCGCTTAAGGTTAAATAACTGTGGATTGAAAGAACATAAAAACGTTCCGTAAAAAACTGTAAAAAGCTAAGAATCTCAGCTTTCGAACAAGCCCTAACACATGTCTGTAGGTCTAGGTTAAGGAGATCGCTGGCTGTTAGGAAAAAAATGACGAGATAAAAAAAATAGTTGGAAAGCGCTATTTTTTCACTTGCAACAGCGGCCGCTTACAGTTTAATAACTTTTGAATGAAAGAACATAAAAACGTTCCGTAAAAAACTGTAAAAAGCTAAGAATCTCAGCTTTCGAACAAGCCCTAACACATGTCTGTAGGTCTAGGTTAAGGAGATCGCTGGCTGTTAGGAAAAAAATGACGAGATAAAAAAAATAGTTGGAAAGCGCTATTTTTTCACTTGCAACAGCGGCCGCTTACAGTTTAATAACTTTTGAATGAAAGAACATAAAAACGTTCCGTAAAAAACTGTAAAAAGCTAAGAATCTCAGCTTTCGAACAAGCCCTAACACATGTCTGTAGGAGAAGGAGATCGCTGGTTATTTATATATTTAGACCTATATATCTTTTAGATTAGGACTCTTTAGCTTAGATTCACCATGGCGTGAAAGCACAGGGGGACTTATCGCTAAATTCTGGGCAAATTATTAGTTTGGGGTGTTTGGCTTTCTTATGGCATAATTTCATAAGATGCAACTTTGGCACTTCTGTTTGTGTTTTTAAAGTTATTTAGCCAACATAACTTTTTTGTTGTTATCAGGGCATCATGGGCACCACTAAACTTGGGATGTCATAGCATGTCGGCTTTTTTCTGCTTTTAGCCGCCAACTCTTGTGCCATTATCGTGATTTGGCATGCTTTCCACTGGACACCAATAAAAAGTGTCTCACAAATACTCACACATGACATTTATGTCGGCTTATTTAGCTTTTGCGCTATTATCGCCGAAGGTCTGGTAGGCTATATCGCACGTGGGCTATATCGCCCGAGGTTGACCCCGCCTCCGAGCCTCAGCGGTGCTTGCTGGCCCATCGAATTCGACGGGCCAGGGAAAGCGGCCCTTAGCCCCACAACCTGGCCCGGCGGCCATCTTTAGCACCTAGCCCCCTTTTGATGAGATCACCGTCAGCCCGCTTTTGTCCGGGCCAGCCCGGGGCTGGCCCTGCAGTGAGACCAAGGCTAATGTGAGTTGGAGTTTCCCAGTTGGGCTTTCACTTCACTTAAAAACATCAGAATCATTTGTTCAAGTCAATGGATGAAATACTGATGATAGGATACTAATTGACTTTTGACTTTCTCCAGCTACATTTCCCACCTCTGCAAGATGGAATTGTCTTTTAAAAAAAGTCTTCTCAAGGGGAGACGGTTAAATATTCTCATCTTTTTTTGGAGGAGGAAGCCAATGCACACCAGAGGTGCAGGTAGCGGGTACTTATTCATTTCAGGGGGAAGATACCGCACACTCTTGTCCAATGCTGAATTTATTTTAAAAATGTTTCTGCCAATGTGGGCTTTCTCAAGTCTGTACTACTGAGAAGAGTTTTCTCATCACTGAACCCCCACCATACAATGCACAGGAATGTCCTGTAATTATATACGTCCAATGCATAATCCCTAACCAACTGGCAACAGGCACATAACCTCAATGTGCTACTGTGCAATTCTATACTGTAGTATGTCACATGGTACTTTGAAGTCTATTTGCTCTGTGGCTGGGGACATCCAATCAGTGTGAATGAACATACCAGCTTGGAAAGCACCCGTTTGTCATTCAGATTAGTCTTTAGTGTCCAGCCAGTGGAGCCATATTTCCTCCCAGAAACAAGGCCTACTGTATGTGATATCATTACAGCCTGAATGTATGCAGCTCTGGGACGCGTTCAAATGTTTATACTACCCTCTGGACCTTTCCATGGTATTTCAGAGTATATCTGTGTTCCTGGAAAAGCTCTGTCCTTTCCACCTTCCTGGCAACATTACAGTTGGGGGAGGGGCGGGGGGGGATCCTGTTATGATTTTGCTTTTTTCCCCCATGGAGGGCGGACGTGCAGAGCGCCTACACCTGAGCCAGATATCTCAGATTAGCTGACACTCACTCTTAATCCACGCCACCCGGGTCAAGCCAGATTACAACAGAACGGGCTGTCGCACGTGGTATTGCATCGCCCGCAGAATTACAACTGGTAATCTGCATTCATTTTGATAATCAACATGCTCTCTGCCTGACAGGAGCCTACAGGAAGACACGGTTGAAATACCACAGGCCTTTACTCTACTGCGGTGCATTTGCTCCACTGCTCCATAAACACTAATACTCGTGATTATTGTAAAACTGATGTATCGTAACAGATTACTGTGATTATGTAAATGTTGATGAACGGAAAGGCATTATGCTGTACACACACTGTTGAAGTACTACACATACTCTATAGAGTATTGTGGTGTTTGCACAGGTGTCCATCCCATAAACACTTATACTCTTGGTTACGGCCTGATGTACGGTGTGGTGCATTAGACAGTGCTAATTCAAGATTTATGAGTGTAGGAACAACACTATGATTGATATATTCAACTCTCTAAGAGTCACTTCAACAATGTCAAATTGTTGATGCAAATAATTATGAATTGATAGGCACAGGGTATGGCCATGTGTTTGCATAAGTGTTCGAGGAACACCTCTCTGTTGCTGTAAAACTGATGTAGTGTAATATGCAAGCATGGGCAAGTGGTTAGGGCGTCAGACTTGTAGCCCAAAGGTTGCCGGTTCGACTCCCGACCCGCCAGGTTGGTGGGGGAAGTAATCAACCAGTGCTCTCCCCCATCCTCCTCCATGACTGAGGTACCCTGAGCATGCATACTGTCCCACCGCACTGCTCCCCAGGGGCGCCATTGAGGGCTGCCCCCTTGCACGGGTGAGGCATAAATGCAATTTCGTTGTGTGCAGTGTTCACTTGTGTGCATTGGAGTGCTGTGTCACAATGACAATGGGAGTTGGAGTTTCACTTTCACTTTCATATCAGGTGATCATGTGTTTATGTAAATGGTAATTAATTGATGGGCATCGTACACAGGTTTGGTTCGCAGATACAGTTTTTAATGTATCACAACAATGAGCAACAAACATACTTGGTGAACTATTTCCAGAAGAAGTTGTTCAAATACCATCTACAATAAACGTCATTTCAACTATGACAACAGGTCTGTGACAAAATAAAAAAAAAAGTTTCAAAACCATGTTATTACCGTAATACGGTACATCTGAGACCTCAAACATTACAGTAACAAAAACTAATGAGACTACCCTCTATATATAAAACATCAATAACATTTTTGGTTTAGTTTATTTAAAGTTTTAGCCATAGGGGCTTCTTTTTTGAATAAAACCTCAGGTTGGTGTTGCTATCTTACCCAGGCGTTAAGAGTACATATTGTGAAGAATATGATTGCGCCGTGTAAATCCCTTTGATATCCAGAAGAACAATCCTAAAATTTCAACCTTTAGAAGGCTGTCCTCTTTTGCTTGACACTATCCGTCCGTAAAAAGGTTTTTTTTCTTTTCTTTTTTTTTGGCTGCTGTGCAGTTGCAACATTTATGTACAGTTATATTATTGGACCATCCTTTTCTTTGTTTCGTTTTAGGTGTGTTGGTTGGTTAGATAGCTTTACCAGACCCCTGTGTGGTTGAGTATTCCGCTTCGGGCTAACGCTGTTTTGCGTGAAGGCGCTAGCCCGCAGCTCAGTCTTGTAACGCTGCTGCTCCACAGTCAGGAGAAGGGCAGAAAGCCAGGGTTTTCTAAAAGCCTTTGGAATCAGGACAGTCTCTCGTGTTTTTGTACACAGGCAAAGGATTGCACCTTAGGAGGCCAGGATGTCTCATATGAAACACAATCAAAAAGTGTCTTCAGGATTAAAATAAAAGGTTAAAATACTAAAAATCCCAAATAAGTACATTAAAAAGTTCACATAAAAGAGAATTATAAACTGTGTGACATTTGTGTTTAAACTTTAACAAAAAAGAAAACACCTGTACAATAATAAAAAGTAAAATGAAATGTTACTTGATTTTATCATTTGAAACAATTTTTAAGCATGATTTGATTTAACCTGTCAAACAGCTGCATTACATGCTACTTGTTCATCTCAGAATAGGAATACCAAAAGCAATACATTTTGCATTTCTTCATATTAATAAATTTGTACCATGCACAGCCAACTACGAATATGTACAACAGCTTAGCTTCCTTTGTTCACAAGCCATTTACTTTCATACAAATAGCCTTCTGTCGCTTTGGAATGGATCACATTGTCCTACTTTACCAAACAAGAAAGTGATTCGTAAAAATTGAACACCCTTGACAGCTTTCACATTCTTTGAGTTCCACAGCAAAAGAAAAAAAAAAACGAAAATAAAATCAAAACAGAAGAACCAGCAAAGCAAAGCGATTCATGAGTCAGTATTCTGTCTGGTAGAAGGTTGAGAATTTATGGCGAGCAACATAACCTTACACAGTAGCAGCAAAACGTTGTTATAAGATAATACTTCGTAATGCATATATGACTAAATATGATGGGAAACAAAAAAGTTCAATTCTCATGACAAGAGGAAAACTGAAGTGCCCAGAGCAGTGATGGAAGTACTTTTACCTATTCACTAAATGGCAGTGTACAGGGTAACACTGTATTCAGTCCTATAAGCACAGGGAAAATCTTTTCATTATACAAAACAAATGCTTTAGTCCCCCTTTTCTTTTAAAGCAGCTGATTTGCTTATGTAAAGCAAATACTCATACCTTTTTTAATAGTTTGTCCAACTTGTACTTTAACAGGTTCAAGTATACAGTACTACTTTCATGAATGCACCAAATTGTTTAAACAGGTCTCTGGATTGTTAGGTTGTTAAACGTCTAACAAATGTTGACCAATATGCTGCTGCACTACACACAAATAATAATTCAAACAGACAAATGAACGGACAAATGGACAAACAATTAAAACAAACAAAAACAAATGTCTATTAAATTAACACATGACCTATCAAAATAATAATAAAAGAAATCAAACAAAATTAAAATAAGTGCACTAAAGTCCAGACACAAGCAAGTACCGTAACAGTATAGCAATTCACAAATGAAAAAATGTCTTATTCACATAATCCTCAAGAGTCTATCAAAACTAGAATTATTACCTCTTCAGAAAAGGGCGCGAGCAGAGGTAAAAGTGAGAAGGTAAGAGTTGGCACAGATTAGTATATTCTACAAGAAACAAAAGAATGTTGGGTAGGTAAAAATACAGCTTGTGGCAATAACAAACTGGAAAACACAGGGGCACATCACTTCACCATTCTAAACTTCCTCAGTGGTAAAACCAAAGTGTTTTTTTTTTTTTTGAAGGGGCAAACTCAAAAAGAATACGCGCTTTGTCCTGTAACAGTAATATTGTCTCTTGGTATGGTACACTACACACATCAAGAAAATGCGTCCAATAAAGCTCGACATGTTTTGGTTAAAAGCCACGTGTCACCAGGCTTCTTTGCTGCTTTAACAAATGAGACATGTTATGATCTGACCTGAGAATTTAAAGCTACAGTTTTACACCTAACTAAACTAAGAGAAATTCTCTTTGAAAGTTCTGGATCATCATCCCATACAGTACATGCTAGCATTTGGAGATCAATCCAGCTGAGAGGTGCAATTTGCTATCGTGAGAGTTTTTGGCTTGAAACAAGCTCCAAAAGAACTTGTGAGATTTTCTCCTACTCCGTGTTTTTTTGTATACAATAAAAGCTCAGTCAAGCATCTGCAACAGTTCTGTCCATAACAAAAATCAATCAATATCTTGCCAGCATATCAATATGGGAAAAACAATCCTGAGTCAATCTTTTGGTACTGTAATTTTTTGGGTTAGAGAAACTTTGGAACTGCAGTTTAAAGTCTTATTTTTTTTCTTTAAGCAAGGGATCCTGTTTTCACTTCTACTACACACTGAACATATCCATTCTCATACTATTAAAATTGCCATCTAGGCCAGAGGAGGCTTTCGCCTTGACTTCCAACGAGTTATCTAAGTCGTCCAACTTCTGGCTAAACTCGCTGTCAGACTCGTCTGAACAACTCTCGGTGGGTAGTGAGGTCCGAGCCCCTGAGGTGCTGCAGGAAGTTGAGGTAACCGTTGAAGGCAAGGAAAGGGGGAGAGGGGGAGAAGCGGATGGGGAAGAAGAAGAAGCAGCTTTCCTGGCAGAAGCCTGGAAAAGGATATTTGGCCAGGACTTCATGGACAAGCGAGAGAGATGAGGGAAGGTGTTATTAGCAGAAGCTGCAGACTGCGAGGTAGATGTGGCGTTAGGAGAGGGGGAGCAGACTGAGTGAGGTAATAATCTAGCATGCTCTTTGGCATTTCTCATTGCTTGTTTGATTGTTTTCTCTTTGTGCAAGCTCGACTGAAGGTGTTGGCCAAGTGCTTCGCTTCCACTCACAGCCACGTCGCAGGCTATGCAACTGTATTTGCTCACTGACTTGCGAAGCACTGTCTCTTGCGGGTCAGAAAAAGGGTGACCGAAGTAACAGAAGGACTTCTGATGGCGGACAGCGGAGTCTTCATCAGTGAAAATCATCTGGCACTTTCTGCATATAAACTCGTGTTTGATGGACGGAACAATAAAAGGATCTGGAAAGTCTGAAATTTTGGTATCGGTTTGTGGTTCTTCTTTTGTGCTTTCAGTTGAAGAGCCTTTTTTTTCTTCCTTGGTTTCCTTAGCCTGTTTCTGCTTGAAGTTGCTCTGTGCACTCTTCATGGGGGGCATCTTGTGTTGCTGTTGCTGCTGCTGCTGCTGCTGCTGCTGCTTCTGCAGGGAATCCTGGAGAGTCTGCTGATACTGTTGGTACTGCTGGAGGAGGGCGGTGGGGGAGAGGCCGGCGATGGCCTGCGGCATGGCGGTCGGCCCGTAGGGGAACAGGTTCTCCATCCCGCACAGCGGAGGGAAGTATCCGCCCTGGACGCCGCCGGGGAGCTGTGGCGAGAAGCAGGAGGCGAAGCCGGGGATGAAGTAAGGCAAGAACTGACCCCCCAGGAAGGAGCTCGGATCACCAGCGATGGCATTCTGAAGTGCTTGCAGTTGTGCTGGGTCCATCGACATCGACACCTCGGCTCCGACTTTTCCCTTAAGCGCTGACTGGGGGGCCTTTTCCCTTTTCTTGGCCTGGGGCGGGATCGGGTGGGGGGAGGAACGGGTGGCGTTGTGGGATTCTCTTTCCTTGACCTTCATCGGCTTTTCCAACTTCTTGTCTTTCTCGTGTTCCTTGCTGTGCTGCTGCTGCTGCTGCTGCTCAGTCTGACTGACGGCCAGAGGACTGGGAGGGACAGAAGGAGGAGCAGGAGGAGGAGGTGGAGGAGGAGGAGGAGGAGGTGGAGGAGTCTGCAGAAGGTTCTTGGATGGGGCACTGCTGAGTGACATGGCGGGGGAAGGGGTGGCTGGAGTAGGGAACCCAAGCATGCCAGCACCAGGAGACGCTAAAGCTGAAATACAGTGGTACAGATATAGTATTGAATTGTTTGACCTCAAAATTTGTATCTCTATACTTAATAGATTTGCATTATATAAATAATAAGATGATGATGATGGTGATGCTCAATGTCAGATCTCTTTTTTTGTTTTGTTATGGATCAAAACTGTCACATGCACCTTACAAAATACCAAAAGAAGGATACAAATGTACAAAACCCACAATAAGAAAAGGGAAAACACCACAAACAAATACATTTTTCATAGAAACTCCATTTTGTGTAAAGTCAAAGTTAAATGTCCCAGTTATGCTGTGATGCATGCATTAAGTGTCCTTATGATTCCAAAAAAAGTCTGTCAATGAAACAGTCTCTGTGCCCTCAGTCGCATAATGATGTGTAATGAGCAGCAGTCAAATGTGCATGTAATGCAATTAGTTCATAAAGCTACTACTCTTTTAAGTCTTTTTGTCATACCAACTCACCAGGTGTGTTTGGTGGGAAACCTGGAAGGGATGACGGGCCGTTGACACCAGGCAGAAGCACTGGCGGCAGGCCGGATATCCCCGGGTAGCCAGTGGGCAGGCTGAGGCCGTGGAGCGTGTTGCTGTCCACCGCCGACTGCTGCTGCTGCTGCTGGGCTGGCAGGCTGAGGACGTCGCTTGCCTTCTTCAAACGGTCGAGTTCTTGCTGCGCCATAAGCTGGCGAACAGTGGTTGGTGCTAGGTAGTCCTTTTCTCTGTCCACCTGGTTGCCCAGGGTTTCTTGCACTTTCGCAATGTGCTGCTTGGAGAAGATGTGGTCACGGATGGACAGCCTCGCCGTGTACTTCACGCCGCACAGGGTGCACTCGGGTTTGGGGCCATCTGGAGAGTTTTGACTCATCATGAATGGCTTCCCAATGTTAATTTTGAATTTCTTTTCTTTTGCACGGGCGTTCTGGAACCAGACTTGTACCACGCGCTTTGGCAGTCCGATGTCGTTGCCCAGCATCTCGCACTCCTGCATGGTGGGCGTGCGGTAGTCGCTGAAGCAAGCCTTGAGGACCTTGAGCTGCAGGTTGCTCATCTGGGTCCTGAAACGCTTGTGTCCTGGTCTATCTCCTCCATTACCCTTGGAACTCTTGAATGGATTTGGACCTCCGAAGGGACTCGGTGAGCTTGGGTCAGTCAAGCTGGACGACTCGCTCTGGTCTGCGTTTTCATCTAGGTCGTCCTCTCTCATACTAAAGTAGTGTTCACTGTCTTTGCTGCCAGCGAAACTCAGGGCAGGGCTCACCATGCTAAATGGGAACCTATCTTCATAAGCCTCAGAGAGGGATGATGACAACAGCTTGTTGTCATTCATCTTTTCGCCCCCATTGGCTGTGAGATTCTCTACTTCATTGTTTATGTCATCGCCAGTCGTGGCGTCACTTATGGCTGTGTTAATTGACGAGGTCTCATCAAAGTCAATTTTATTGGTCTCGTTGAAGACCTCTGCAGAATTCATATTGAGCCCTTCAAATTCATCACTGTTTTCTGCTTTAAAGGATGAAGGGCTCAAAAAGTTTTTTTGTTGCGCCTCGGATGGTTTGACTGGGGTGGAGGACGCAGTCGGCATTTCATAATCGTTCACCTCAGTTTTCGTTGGCATCAGTGAGTACTCAGGAAAACCGCACTTGCTGGGGCTTTCGGCTCCATCCTCCTGGAGCATCATGGGACTAGGGGGCAGACTAAAGCCGGCCTGCTTAGCCTCGTGCCAGTGGCGGGAGCGTATGTGGCTATCTAGAGCCGACTTGGCCTTGAAAAGAGCCCTGCAAAATGGGCACTTCTTGTGGGCCTGGGTTGCGCCGACTGCTCTGAACTGCCCTTTGCGCTCTCTTGCTCTGGTGTTCTGGAACCAGACCTGCACCACTCTCTTTTTTAGGCCCACTTCATGGGCTATGTGATCCAACATCTTCCGTGTCGGATTTGAATCGAGCAAGTACTTGTCATAGAGGATCTCTAGTTGCTCGGGGGTGATAGTGGTTCTGAGACGCTTGTCACGTTGGTGTTGGTCTTCGCCACTATTTCCACTGTCTTTGTCATTGGAGCTGTCCTCTTTATCATCTAGTTTACGTTTCAGAGGGCCAGAGCCAGGCATGCCAGCTAAAGCAGAGCTCTGTGAGGGCAACTGAGACAGAGCTCCAGAGAGCAGCTGGCTGGTCATTAGGGGGTTATTTGGATCGAAGATCATGTAGGGCATGTCCAGTGGCCGTTCAAGGAACTGCGAGTGCAGGAACTGGTTCTGGGCAGCCAGGAAGTGCATGTGTTGGTGCTCCTGCCATAATTCGACAGTTGGGAAAGCTATTTTACACTGGTCACATTGGTACTGCAACATCTGTGGGGGCAGGGTACTCGCCAGAGAGGGCAGGGTCATGGACAGTGGGCTGGATGGGACAGCTGCTGACTGAGGCTGTGAGTGAGGCCTTGCCATAGTTTGCTGATGGGACTTGTGAGGTGGGGGCTGAGGAGTTGATGCTTTGGAGGGTCTGGGGTCTGCCAATGCCTTGGCTACTTGTGAGGGGATGGTCTCAGCCAGCTTTGGTTTCTCAGTGGTCAGTTCTGGCTTTGGTGAGGCCTTCTCCACCTCAGGTCTTGGTGAGGGCAGTAGTGGGGAGCTGGACCCGGAGCTTGTGGCTGTACCATGAGGTTTGTGAGATGACTCGGTCTGCCTGGAGGGGCCGACATCACTGTTGTCTATGTACTCCTCAGACTGGTTGTCACCATCCTCATCTTCATCTTTGTAGCACTGTTTCTTCTGGTGAGTGATCAAGTCGAAGATGCGGGGGAACACAATGTTGCATTTCTTGCACTGGTACTGCATGTTGCTGGTTCGTATGTAGCGCTCATTTGTCAGTTCTTTCTTTTCACTGTCTTTAGCATCAGCCTGATTCTCATAGCTCTTACGTGCCTTCTGCCTGGCATTTTGGAACCAGACAACAATGACTCGTGTTGGCAGGTTGAGCACAGTAGAGAGCTGCTCGATCTCATCGTCTTTAGGGTAGGCATTTGTGTCAAAGAAGTCTTGCAGCACCCTCAGCTGGTAGTCAGTGAAGCGGGTCCTCGATGACCTCTTGTTCATGGTCGCATCAGTCCTGTAGAACTCCAAGGCGTTCATTTGAGACTCTAGCCTCAGGTCCTCCAAGGTGGTCATGGGTGGAATGTTGAAATTGTAAGGGGAGTCTTTGCTTCGCTGCCTCTCTTTGAAGAGTGTGTTGCGGAACCAGTGCTTGATGACCTTCTGCGGAAGGCCAGACTTCTCTGCCATCTCCTGAATCTGCTCCTCGTTAGGAGAGTTGTTGATGTCGAAGTGGGCCCGCAGGATCTTCAGCTGGTCATCTGTGATGCGGGTGCGCGGGCGTTTGAACTGAGACTGGTGCAGGAAGTTTGGATCCAGCCCCAGCTGCTGCTGGCACAGCTGTGTCAGGTTAGAGGAGAGGGAGTCGATGCCAGGGAGCTGTAGGGCAAGCTGCGGGGGTAGGCCAGGGTGCTGCATTGGCTGCATCATCAGTGGTGGGAACATGGGAAAGTCCAGAGAGACAGGCTGCTGAACTTGAGGAGGAGGTGGTGTAGGAGGTGGAGGAGGGGCAGTTTGAGGTTGTGGAGGAGGAGGTGGTGGAGGAGGGGGAGGAGGCTGAGGAGCTTGCAGAGGAGCCTGCATGGGAGCTGGGGATGGAGCCTTTAGCGGCTTTACAGCAGAGCTGCTGGGTGGTGGCAGGGGTGTGACTGGTGCGGGTGGTGGGGGAGGTGGAGGAGGTGGTGGGGGAGGAGGAGGCTCTGGGGAGGATGGGTTAATGGGGTACAGCTTGTCATAGGCTTCTCTGTACTGCGTTGCAAACTTCTCCAACTCCACGTACGGAAAGAACTGTCCGTGAACGTGCTCCTGATGGCTCTTCAGGATCAACATGTTGGAGAACAGCTTTCCGCAAGCTCCACACTCCAGCTTGTCACTGATGAACTCATCCTGCCCTTCTCGTGTTTTCTTCTGACTCTTCTGTCTGTTCTCATTGTACTGGATCACCAGTTCAAACCCAAAGTTTTCCAGAAGCGCTTTGGCAGCATTACCCCTGGCACCCGAGATGATTCGGGGTGGAGGAATAAGTGGCTCTGAAAATTTGGGCTTCTTCAGTTCTTTGTTGTTGTTATCCATCATTGTAGCATCCAACGCCTCATTCACTATATCCTGTTTGGCTTTAATATTCTCCTGTTTTTCCAGAAGCTCTTCTGTCTCTTTGGAAATCTGCATTTCTGCACAGGGCAAACTGCTCACAGGCTCTGGTTGTTGTGACCTGTGACTATGCTGTTGGAATTTCTGCTGTTGCTGCTGCTGCTGCTGCTGTTGGTGCTGAAGCTGGGCCTGAGAGGCCTGTGACTGCTGCTGCTGCTGTTGCTGATGGTGATGCTGCTGCTGCTGCTGTTGCTGAGATTTCTGCTGAGCTTGCTGCTGTTGCTGCTGAAGCTGTTGCTGTTGCTTGTTCAGCTGCTGCTGCTGTTGTTGTTGCTGCTGCTGTTGCTGCTGCTGCTGCTGCTGCTGTTGGAGCTGCTGCTGCTGCTGCATCTGCTGCTTCAGGTCCTCCAGGAAGGACCCAGTCATACCCGGCATGCCGAATGCAGCGGCCGAGTGAAGCGCCAGCTCTGGGCTTAGGTTGAACTCTGCTCCGGGGATGTAGAAGGGGAAGAGGAACTGCGGCTGCTGGAACTGCAGCAGAGCCTCGGGTGTCATGGGGAAGTGGGGGAAGAAGGCAGGGTTCAGGAACTGTGGCTGGAAAAAGGCGGCCTGCTGCTGGAGCTCGTGCTGAAGCTGCATTTGCAGCTGGGCAGAGGTCTGGGCCTGCTGGTGGCTGGCCTGCCCAGACATGTGGTCAGTAGTAGTCTGCTTCAGGTTGACTGCTTCTTTGGTGTCCACAGCATTGTCTTTGTTGCTGCTGGACGATGGCAGGCTTGAGGACTCTGAGCTGGACTCTCTGACAGGCGCTGGGCTTTTGGCCTGCACCGCTCCGCTGTTGCCACTTCCCATGGCGCTGCTGCTGCTGCTGCCCCCACTGCTGCTGCTGTTCTCCATTTTGGCAGTTCTGGCTTTTGTCTGGTGAAGCACAGACCTCATGTGAATCTCTAGAGTTGAGCTCTGGCTGTATGCGACGTTGCAAATGTTGCACTTGAATGGTTTGTTGTCAATGCTGTTGCTGGTCTCCTGAGGGACGGGACTGGAGGCCTCTTGAAGGACTTTCTTCAGCTTGTGCAAGTGGGAGACAGAGTTGTAGTGCACCAGAAGGATGTTTTTCTGGGTGAAGGACTCCTTGCACACTGTGCACTTGTATGGGCGTGACGGATCCAGGAACTTCTCCATGGTGAAGTTGGGGCCCTTTCTGAAAGGCAGTGTGCGCTTTGGCTCAGAGCCCATGTCGTCGAGCAGAGAGCTGCTGTCGCTTCCTGTTGGGCTGGCTTTGCCTTCCTGGTCCAGCTCATCGTCTTTATCCAAGTCTGGGTCGAACACCTGAGCTTCTTCCAGAGCCCGGGCCTCCATCTCTGTAATGTCTCCATTGATGGGCAGGCTGGCACACAGCTGTTGCACCTCGGCCTCGCTCAGCTCCGGGTGACCCGTCTCCAGGTGCTTCCTGAGTGCCATGAACGAGCGGAAGCTGCGCTGGCACAAGCTGCACATGGTGGCCGCCCGTATGGCGTGGTACTGCGAGTGGATCTGCAGCTTCTGCATGGTCTTGAAAGCCAGGCTGCAGTGGTTGCAGCGGTACTTGTAGACGTGGCGATCGGAGACAGAGAGCTGCTGGCGCTTCTGCAGGTCACTGAGGTCCTGGAGGCCATCTGGCGTCTTGCGGTCTTGGCCGCCGGCTTTCTTCCAGTCTGGGGCTTCGGAGGCCTCTTTCGGGGGCTTCAGTTCATCGCTGTGGTCCTGCTCACTCTTGGTCAGAGGGATGCTATGCTTGACATCCTTTGAATTATTACCTGGTGAGAAACAAATAAACACATTTTTAGAAATCAACCATACATTTTGAGCCAGATTATCGAATATTTTCCCAGTGTTTATATCACAGAATTAAGTTGATTAAAATGTACTTACCAAGTGACTTTCCGGATCCTTCTGCCATCATAGAGTCCATAATAGATGGGACTTTGTCTGCACCAGGCAACGCCATGCTATTGGGTGTTGGCCCATCTGGTCCAGTCACCTGCAAATCAAAAACAAAAAAAGAACAAAAACATTGAGTGTCTGACACCATGGCAACGAGAAACACCAACCCTAACCCCCCCACCCAACAACAGATGCGATGTCAAAAAGTCAGTCAAGAAGAGTGCTCTTCACTCACAGTCATGAGCAGCTTCTCCACGCAGTCAGGGGCCACGCTGTGGAGGTGGGTCAGGTGGAGCTGCAGGTGGATCTTGTTGCTCAGCACGTCCTGGCACAGGGGGCAGCAGATCGCCGGCTGCATGGAATGCTGGGACATGATGTGCAGCTGCAGCCGGTTGGCGTCCTTGCTGCTGTAGTTACAGTAGGGGCACTGCTGCACCTGAGGAGGAGGAGGACAACGAAGAAGAGGAGGAAGAGGAGGAGGAGGAGGAGGGAGGGAGGGGGAGAAAGATGATGAGAGACCCCATGAATTCATCATCATGACTTTAAAAGTTTAAGATGCTTAGCATATTCTTTTTTTTTATGTCCGGGAGAAGTGAAGTGTATGACTTATCTGACGTTACTGCAGTTATGGTAAAGATGACGATACATCTTGAAAATTGACTGAAATTGAGCCCGGACAAATTAGACTCAGAGAAACGCAGATGAAATTCAATTCGTGCAATTCACTTAAGTCCTCAACTCCCTGCAATCTTATCATAGTGAAACCCGACTGGCCGAAACTTCTAATCGGCAGATTACAGATGACAAAGGTGGGCTGCCCCCTCCTCTATGGTCTACATCTAGCCCTCATTACAGGGATTACTTATAAATTGCTGCTCTCCCACTACCTGTCTTAATGTAATCCATTTCAGAGATGACTTTCTGAGTAGCTCAAGTCCCGCACCATTGAAGCCCTGCCGCCCACACCACCCCTTATCCCCATCCCACAAAGACCTTAATACATTATAATCTAATTTTAAAACACATATCAGGTGAAGAGATGCAAAGCACTACAATTCGCTCAGGTACTTCTTTTTTCTTTTTTTCCTCCCTCTCTTTACTGCGGTACAAACATAGAGACACACACACAAAGGGTTCTGTGGCTTGGAGCGCTGAGGGCTTATGGGTATTTTTTAACCCTTTTGATGTAGGAAGCTCCTCCTGTGGCGCACTGTACCTGCTCGCTGGCGTGTGTCTTCTCCTCCACCGACTTTGGCCTCTTGGGCGGAGCTGCATTCTCTTTCTCCTGCAGGAGGGAACGCTTCCCCGCGGAGGCAGAGCTCAGGCTCTCCTTAGCCAATGAAAGCACACCTGCAACAGAAAGAAAGGCAGAGAGATATTTCTGTTAGGATGTCATTAATATGATGCCTGGGGTATGTGAGTGTGAGAGTGCGTTTGTGTGTGTGTGTTTTTATTATTTTTACACTACACAACAGAATCAGAATTTTGATTTAGCTTTGGACATATGCAAAATGACTGCAAATGATTAAGCTGTAAATTATGAATGTATTTGCAGCCCAGTTGACAAATCAAAATTGTTTATTCAAACCATGATACAAAAAAACGTATCTTTTTTTTTACTTGGCTGCCTCAACCTACTACAAGATTAAATAATTGTGAAAAAATAAAACTAAAATCAATACAGGCCAAAAATACATGTCACAAAGTCCAAACAAAACAAAATCTCTTGAATAATGCTGCATTACATAGCACTGATAAATGCACCTGTATTGATTGAATACTGGGGCATTACAAATGTTTTTTTTTCATTTTTTTTTCAATTGTAATGCATTTCATTTCTATGCACATGGAGCAAGCCTGGTCATAAAGATATTCTGAAGAAATAGACAATTTTCAAAAGACATTCATTATCGCAGCAAGACCGAATGCAAACTGAATGCTATGGTACTTTTATGCAGTTCATTAGGTGATATGGATTTCTCGTTGCCAAATCACCTCTCCGTATTACCCTGAATATCCATACAGTGCACTGAAGGATGGCACGCCTATTACCATGCTGTGCTCAGCCCAGCGCCGTGGAAGTCAGCCCCTGGTTGTATTTAGAAAATGCTGCACAAAGTGATAAATCTTTCATTACCCCTCATCCTTAGATACCGACTCTGTCTCGGCCCTCTCAGCCAATGCAATTTATCCACTCGCCCCACTTGCTCAACACAAAGAAATGCAGCCTGTTCTGCCTTCAACTAATCTGGTCACTCTAGGCTAAATGTGTTTCTTACTCTTGTGAATCAAAGCTTAGACGACGTCTGAGAAGAAAGCAAAAAAAGGAGTAAGGGGAAAAAAATACATTGCCATCCAAACCATTGGATGTTACTGAATATGCAAAATAATACTGTGTGTTTTGTATTAGCTTGCACTTTATATTTGTCCCTCTAGTGATTATCAGTATCTAGCGGATGCTCATGTATTCTAATTTAGTTGGAGCCGTTTTACTTTATTTTTTATTATAATCCCATATATCCGCAGTCTGACATATTACCCTGTCAAGCAAAGTGACACAGAATGGGACACACATGCAACCGCACACATACACCCACGCACATACGCGCACTCACAACACAAACACACACAAGGGCACAATACGAATTTCCAAGAGCATCAGGGGGAAAAAAAATTCTGCGGCCACAAAAGGCGAGGTAATCTTTCCTCTACGGGCATGGATATCCCCGCAGTGCTGTCGAGCCATGTCACATACACTTCACCACGAAAAGAGAACCTCATTTGCCAGACGCCCACGCAATCTCATTGCCTTATTCCCTTCCCCCCCCCCCCCCAAAAAACCCCCCCTCAAACACCCCCAGCAACTCACCCTTGCAGACCCCCCCCCCCATACACACACAACAACAGCTCCGGCCCCCGCTCCTCCCCCCACCCTCACTGTTTATTATGAGTATTTCTAATTTTAACTTTCAATTTTCGCCATCTTCCAGTCAATTTGCAACTAAATTATTTCCAGGGTGAGCAGGCAGACGATTGCTGGACAAACCGGGTGCAAATACATGTCATAATGAAATGAGGAGCCCTGACCATTGATTGCCATCCTATTGAATGTAAACGTGCGGTCTGCGGCCTAATCTGATCCTGTCGTACTACTACATGAGGGCCCATCTTTATGATTTATTTTCTTAATCAACGTTCAGTTTTCACAAACACACAGACAGGACGTTACTATTCAAGCAGACCCCATTGTCCCAAGAGAGTGAGAGAGGGGGGAAAAAAAGCTGAAAGAAAGAAAGAAAAAAAAACCTAAGGCCAGGGAGCTTTTTAAAACATTAATACAGGCCAAACACTCTTTGGGGAGAGAGAGAGAGAGATGACACCTCTTATTATCCCCTCCCAACACATTTTTTTTCTAAACCTCAGGACTGTGTAATCTTCCCTTCTTGTTATTATGTTCTCCTGTAGAAATGAAAATTACCTTCTGCACTATGTCCATACGCACGCACACACACACACACACACACACACACACACACACACACACACACACACACACACACACACACACACACACACACACACACACACACACACACACACACACACACACACACACACACACACACACACACACACACTCCACAGATGACCACATCACTCCAGCCCCCATGGAGCCACGATTTTAGATTTTATTCTCTCTCTGTATTATTTTTTTGGCTTTTGTTTCTGTTTTTTTATCCTCTGCCTCACCCTCAGTGACAAGCTCCCTTACCCTTTTGGCTGGGGAGACAGTCACACAGTGGTGGAGGGGGAGAGCGATAGATAAAATAATTGTGACACCGTTCACCCCCTCTTCTGCAACACTATCACCACCCCAGCACTACCCCCCCACCCCCCATCCCAACCCACCCCAAATGACAAATGCCTTTGAGAAGCAGGACCCTGGTTGATTAGATAAATCAAAAGGTGATTTATGACATTCAAGCTATTTGTATTATGGGAACGCATGCAGCCGGCTGGCTACCCATCTTTATTTGCAACTGTCAATGGCATTTTTTTAATTCATACACTCACATCCTCTCTTTGTCTCTCTCTCTCTCTCTCTCTCTCTCTCTCTCTCTCTCTCTCCTTCCCTCCATCCATCTGTCCTCTCTCTCTCTCTCTCTCTCTCTCTCTCTCTCTCTCTCCTTCCCTCCATCCATCTGTCCTCTCTCTCTCTCTCTCTCTCTCTCTCTCTCTCTCTCTCTCTCTCTCTCTCTCCGTCCCTATACCAGGCTCTTTAACTACCTTTGATAATTTAATCAAATTGTTTATCCTAAACAACAGCAACATCACTGCCCGTAATGATTCTCCTTCATTTGTCCTTTATTAACTAGGATGGGGGAGCCATTTTGTGCTGTGGTGATGTGTGTAATAAATAAACCACATCTTAATTCTCCTCTGTCTGTGTATCACAGGAGACTCTATTTACACACACACACACACACACACACTTTTTAAATTTTTATTTCATACACACCAAGCACCTGCAGTGCACCGCAACAGCAGCAGAGGCAGCAGAAGCAGCATCGGCAGCCCATCATCCTATTCAAAAACCAGCTATGTGCATTTTCAAATTTCGTCCCCGAGAAAACATCAATTAAACCCGGTGCGGCTTGATGGAGGCAGCTTGGATTTACTGTTCAATTTACTGGAGCAGGGGTCTCGGCCTGGCAACAGCGGCAGCAGGCAGGGCTGGCTGGCTGGCTGGCTGAGGTTACAGGGCCGTAAATAAAGGGCCGTGCCCCGGGAGGCCCCGAGTAACTTTGGGTGATTTACAGGTGCACTGGGGTTGGGGTTACACATTAGAGTGACCCCTTCGCTCTGGCTGATAACATTAGGATGAACAAGCCGCGCTCTGAATACGGTACGTGCAGACCGGGGCGGCGCATGTGTATATGGACACACACACATGCAAACACGTGTACACGCTTGTGCACACACACAAACACACGCACGCACTCACTCACGCACGCACATGCAAACGAACACACACAAACACGCGCACACAGCTTCAGGGACACCGTAAACAAAAATGCTAAAATGTTGCACACTAGACATATGGGACAACCACACACACACACACGCACCTTGCAAACACAAAACACAATCAACAACACAGAGACAAAACAAGGCAGACTCACACTCACAAACACACCAACGCACAGACAAGACAGAACCGTCCACCCTCCCCACAGTATTGGAAAGCGCATTTGAATCCATCAGCTGGTGGACTCACAGCAAGATGAGACGCATTTTGACGCATGTCACAATTCAGAAATCCACCAGGGCCCTCGTTATGCGCTGATTAAAGGCCTGAACGCAGAATTATAGCTCTGGGCCTTTAATTAAATATGCTAATAACTTTAATATATTTTAATCTAAGATCTAGGGAGGCCAGTGTTGAGGATGGCTCGCTGACAGTCCTGGCAGATGCATGCAAACAACATTTCAAAATGCAAGTTGCTAATTTAAAATATTCATCATCCTTTGATCTGGTTTGCATGCATTAGGCTTCCCATCACTTATCAGAGGGCTGCTTAACTTGCACCAAGAAATTAATACATACAACAAATAGAACAATGATTAATTTGCTTATAATTAATTTCCGGGGCTAATTCAAAAGCAGGTAGCACTTGGAGATGATGTTCTTTAGCCGAGATGACAGCTAATTCTAATGCTCGTCCCTGCTCTTGTTTTGTTGTATTATTTCGGGATGTGGCGCCTGCCTGCTCCCCTGAGGTATTTCACAGATCATTTCACATTGGATGTCACATCTCCACAAAACAGAGAGAGAGAGAGAGAGAGTAATCTGGATTTGATCCAGATTAAGACATTTGCATGGAAAATGCTACTTGGGATTATAATTAATCTATGTTGACACTAGATTAAAAAAAAATGAAACTAAATGAGGATGAAGACTGGGGGTGGGGTAGAATGAACTGGGACAAACTGGCCAGAACATTTCCTACTTCAGACGGATGTATTTTTTTCTAATTGCAAATCACTTTCTTTCCCCTTGTGTCTTACAACGAGCTAGACTGTATCCTAGCTACATGACCCAACACTCCATAGCCAATAACCTTCTATTGGGTATCCAAAACAACAACCTCGAGAAGAACAAAGCCTTCCTCCATAAAAATGAATGACGAAAACACCCATAATATCCCCTACAAAGAAAGGAACATAAAAATAAAGCGTGTGCTTCGATAAGAAAAAAAGGATACATAACGCACTAAAAGAAAAAAAAACACAAAAACATTATCTCGAAGCTGTGCGAGCGATTTGCATCCTGGGGTGCGCGGTGTTAAATGACGCTTCATGTAATACGAAACATAAACGCATTGACTAGCATCTCCCTCAGACGGACCTGTCATGGGTGTATGGTTAAAAGATAAATGACTAGCCAAACTAATAGGCCCTAGCCTGTTTCAGCACTTCTTCTGCTCCACTGAACCCAACATTATGTGGCTAGGTGAGATGGGCAAGGAGAGCACAAGGGGCCCCGATGCAATATTCATTTTGGCCATAGATTTCCATCTCATACATAAAAAAGGCATGTATGAATTCTTATTTGGTAAATCAAATATAACAAAGCCTGAGGTACAAGGCAACCAGATGCTGGCTCCAGGGGAGGTTGAATGGGTTGGTTCTCTCCAAGCTAACAGCCAGACGATTTGTAAAAAAAAAGATTGCTGCTGCTCTTCCTAATGTGTTGCCATTTGCAAGCTAATGCAAATCCCTCTTCCCATTTTCCTATAGTGTAAAGATATTCAGTTTGGCAAGATGGTGAACTCCAGCAGGGTAGAAAAAAAACAGGAAATAAAAAAACTAATTTAAAGGTTACAAGGCTACAGGAGCATATTAAGGGAAAAAAAATACATACATCTATACATGAGCGCTATCTAATCCCACTCTTACCCCCAAAATGAATGTGTCATCAGAGGCCCTGCCCAAGTGCGGCAGAAGATTAATGAAAGGCGCTTAAAAATTACAAGCACGCAAAACTGATTTGATTAAAAAATAATCTCACTGGTCATTCCGTAATATTCCTTCCAACTTATCCGCCGCCCTGTCGTCAGATGGTTCTGATTAAACTGGGTCAACAGGGAGAGGCGACTAGTGAGAGCATTCGCATGCAATCCAGTGCACATGCAGGCAGGAAGGCAGCAAGGCAGGCAGCAAAGCAGCCATGATGAACCACTGAGCCTTGCCTAGGCCCAGTCTAAAGGCACAGTGGTGACAGAGATGGCAGGTAAAGGGTACAGGGGGCCAGAGGTGAGATGGTGTGTGTACAGTGTGTGTGTGTGTGTGTACTGTGTGTGTACTGTGTGTGTTCAGTGTGTGTATGTGTGTGTGTGTGTGTGTGTGTGTGTGTGTGTGTGTGTGTGTGTGTGTGTGTGTGTGTGTGTGTGTGTGTGTGTGTGTGTGTGTGTGTGTGTGTGTGTGTGTGCGCGTGTCACTCTTAGACAGCTGCCAACATTTGGCCAGAAGTAAGCCAAAAGTAAGTAGACTCCCAAATGTTGGTTGCTGTCCAGAGCAGGGTTATAGGATGGGTGTGAGTGAGTGTGGTTATGAGTAAGTTAGTGAAGGACTGAAGGAGTGAGCGAGGGTTTGGGTGACTGAGTGAATATATATGTGAGCAAGTGAGTGAGTGAGTGAGGAAAACATTGTAAGGGGATCTACAGTACAAATGTGAGTAGGGGGGGGGAGAACATGGTGGTGCTACTGGGAGGTGTTAGGTACGTGAGAGAGGTAAGTGGGTGAGAAAGACCAAATCTTTGAAAGAGGTCTTACTGGGCTCCTTCTCCGTCCGGCCACCTCCTCGGCTGACCCCCGGGTCTCCCCTGTCCTCGGCCGGGGCCGCAGAGGCTGCCCGTGGAGGCTCCTCGCTGTCGTCACCTGGGTCCTCTACAAGTGAGCACAAGCAGGACACTCGGGTTACCCACTGCAGTGTCTGTCTGTCTGTCTGTCTGTTCATGTCTGTGTGTCTGTTTATCTGTATGTCTCCAAGTTTGTTTCTTTCTGTGTGCACCGTTTGTCCCTTAGGAGGCACCATAGTCACCCTCTAGCCTAGCCAGGCAGCCAGGAAACAACCTTGGCTAGCAATACTGAGCTACAGCAGCAGCAATAGTGTTAGCAGCAGCAGCAGCAGCAGAGCGAGAAGATTGCTAGTGAGGTTTCAGCAGCTGATTGGATAAGAATAAATTGAGTGTGTGGTGTAAGGATAGAAAAAAGGAGCACAGAGCTTGTTTGAATGTAGGCAGAGTGATTCAGGTGAGAGGAGAGAGGGAGTACACGAGGGAGAAATGAAGAAGAGATGGAGGGAGAGGGTGCTTTTTAGACACAAGTTCATCCCCCCCTATCCCCTACCCCATAAAGTCCAGTCCCACACGCCCTCTAGACTGCTGGGAGATTCCATGGTAATGAAGCGGCTAGCGCTGCCCACCCTTCTAGCCCCCGTCCCTCTCTCTCTCTCTCTCTCTCTCTCTCTCTCTCTCTCTCTCTCTCTCTCCTTCCCTCATCCCTTGTTTCCCCCCTCTCTTGGCCCCCTGCCACTACCCACCAGCCTGCTCCCTCCCCTCCCTTCTTCCCTCTCTCTCTCCCTCTCTCTCTCCTTGCTTAATAATTCTGTGTATCTTAGCGGTGGCGCTAGTGGATTAATCTATTTATGCTGTTAGCCGCTAGGTCGAGGCTGCGCGGTGTGCTAATCCCAGAAAGGCTCAGTGTTCCCTTTCATCCCGAGATCATTTGTCTCTCGCCGCGCTGATGTCACTTTTTAATGAATTTTTAGCAGTCTGAGCAATGCCAGATAACCAGGCAGTGGCCCCCTGCGCTTCTCTCCTCATCTTCTCTCCTCACCAAGTCTCCTTCTCTCCCTCTCTCTCTCTCTCTCTCTCTCTCTCTCTCTCTCTCTCTCTCTCTCTCTCTCTCTCACACACACATACACACGCGCACACACACACCTCTTCACACCCTCACACACAATAAATATGTAAATAAAATTCGGCAAATAAATAAAAATCCCAATTTTGGCGACCAGTAGGGAATGACATAAATTATGTAGGAAGGCCCTGGGAGGAGGGGACTGAGGTTACATAAAAGATTGCGGTCTGTGATGGGGGGTGGGGGGTGGTGGTGGTGGTGGGGGGAGGGGGGTTGGTGGTAGCTGGTGGACTGCTGCTGGACAGACAGGCATGAAGGGTGAGTGTAGGTAGGAGAAGGGGGGGGTGTGTGTGTAGTAGAGGGTTGGAGAAAATGGCGTCCCCTTCCAAATGCTGTGCTCATCAATTTTATAAAACCTTAATAAGCATATAAATTGACCACGCGGTGGCCCAAAAGGTCAACACTGCATTTACATACAATCACTCAAGTCATTGTTTGGGTAAGCACTGGCCAGGCTGGGCAGCCTCCCCTGGCTACATGATATAATTAACCCTTTCAGACCCCCCCAACACCCCCCCACCCCCCCCCCCCCCATCCCATCCCAACCAACCATACCACAGTGCCTGGCGCCGACGTTTTAAGTGCAACACATTAAGTGGAAATTATATACGGCATGAAATTTTCATGGCAGATGCCGCGGAGTGATTGAAAGGAGAAATTGTGTGCTGCACTCCGCTCCTGATGTTTTATTAATCATTTTCTGACAACGGGATGAAATATCTCCCCCCGTCACGCCGCCAGAAACCGCCTGCAAAAAAATTGCTATTTTGGCGCTTACAGCCGCCGCCACAGCCGCGCTTGTATTCTAATTCATCCGTCCAACAAAGACAGGCGTCATGGGTATGCACATGTATGTTTGTGTGTGTGTGTGTGTGTGTGTGTGTGTGTGTGTGTGTGTGTGTGTGTGTGTGTGTGTGTGTGAGTACAGTACATGATGTAGGCGCACACACAAGCACACACGGTGCAGAGCCTCATACTGTAGGTCTTTTCTATGTAAATCGCCTGCCTTTTCTTCCCCTTATTCATACAAAGCCAAAGTGTGAAGAATAGAAGTATGCACGGCTCTCCCCTAATTCCTCTCTAAGATCAGATAGCTTTAATAATAACAAAACAGACAGACAGTGCGGTCATAACACCCTTCGATGGAAAAAGGGAATTTCTCTTTCGTTTCATTTTTTTCCTTCCTTCATTTTTATTTGCCTTTTTTTCTAACCCCCATTTGTGCGTCTCCATTTTTTTTTTACCCCTCCTCCAACAAAACTCAATCTTACATCACATTCTGAATTCAAAGAGGCTTTCGTTCAGTCTCTCCTTCTCTTATTCTGACCTCCTACCTCCTTGTATATGTACTTTTAGGTATAAACTTGTGTTTTTTGGTGCAAGTCTGGATACATTTGTCTTTATAATTATGTGTTAGGTGTTTGTGCGCATGTGTGTGTGTGTAATTGTGTATGTGCACGGCTGCACCATGTGTCTATATGTGTGCGTGTGTGTGGGTGGGTGCGTGCGTGTGTGTGTGTGTGTGTGTGTGTGTGTGTGTGTGTGTGTGTGTGTGTGTGTGTGTGTGTGTCAGTGTGTGTCAGTGTGACTCTATGTATGTGTGTGTGTGTGTGTGTGTGTGTGTGTGTGCGTGAAGGTGGCAGGGGAGCACAGCTGGGTGCTAGAACTCTCTGATCATGACCAGGTTTCAGGCTGGCTAATAAAGAATACATAGGCACACACACTCTCCCTCTCTAACCCTCTCTCTCCCTCTTTCTCTCTCTCCCTCTCTCTGTAGGTGTTCATGTCCTTATTTCTGTCTCCCTCGTCCCTCTCTTCCCTATTCTTTGTCTCTCTCTACCCATTTATCTGCCTTGGTCACACTCTAATGATTTCTGAGTATCTCTCTCTCCCTCTCTGTTTCACAAATGCACACAGAGACCCTTTACTTACACAAATCCACTTCTGTCAAATCCGTTTTTTTTGTTTGCTCTCTGACAACATACAACCCGCACCAACACACATTAAACTCTCCCAATCTAAATTAAATCCCCCAGTACATCTAACTGAAACCCGCCATGAAAACCCAGCCAATCGAGACGACACCCCTCTCCCTTCCCAAACACCACCCCTATTACCACCACCACCACCACCATCTCCCCAACCCAAACACCCCACACTATCTTCAATCCAAATACCCTCATGATACTCATCCATCCTCTGAATACCCCCCACCTCCACACACACACACACTCACACACACACACACACACACACACACACACACACACACACACACACACACACACACACACACACACACACACACACACACACACACACACACACACACACACACACACCATGCCACCCCACGCCAGCCCATCCCAGCCACCCTCCCTCACGCCCGGCCCTGCCTTGCTTGCTTGCTACGCCTTCTCCCATTGGCTGGTGTGCCGTGCCCCATTCCCCGCGGCGGGGACATGAAGTGTCAAAGTACTCAGCTAGTGTCTGCTCCTCTGGGGAACATCAAATTTTTAAGGCTATCGCAGGAAAAGCATGAATAAAGCATCGCCGCTGTGTCGGTGTCAGGGGCAAAAGAAGACAGAAAAAAGAAAAGACACAGCAAAAGAGAGATAGAGAGAGAGAAAAAAAATTGTGAAAAGGAGAAGAGAAAGGATGGAAGATGGAAAAAAGAGGGGGTGAGAAAAACAGAATAGGGATGAAGATTAAAAGACGAGAGAAGAGAAAGGGAGAAAAAGAATGGAAGAAGGGATGTGGAAAAAAGAATACAGATGGAGAAAAAAGATTAGAGATGAGAGATGAGAAAAGGGGGGAGGAGTAAACTAGAGAAGAAGAGAAAAAAAGACCAGAAAAAGGACAAGAAGGGGGGAAAAGAAGAAAGGCAGAATGGGGGAAAGAGGGAGAGAGAAGAGGAAAGGGGGAATTATGAAGACAGTTTGGGCAGTAAAAGCTATGGAGGCCAGGGAGAGAGCACACAAGCCTCATCTGGGACTCATCAGAACACTCTTTTTTTCTACCCGCTCTCAATTCTATCTCCTCTTTCCTCCTCTTCTTCTTCTTCTTCTTTCTCTTCTTCTCCTCTTCTACTGTCTTGTCTTTCACCCCACAACCCCCTCTCCGAACCAGTTCTCCAAAAAGCCCATCCTCAGTCTTCTCCTCTTTCTTCTGGTTTTGAAGGGCGCTCTCTGCAGATTTTTTTTTTCTGCCTGGTATGCGTTCGTTTCGAGAGCGAGAAAAATTCCCAGACATGCTTCCCTATACATCATAGTGGTGTCTGACCTAGACCTGACCCTGGCAACAGTTTGAGTAATCTGAATGGGGGGTGGGGGGTGGAGGGGGGGTGTTGTAGTGGAGGGGTGCACTGCATGTCAGCAGCAGTCAGAACTGTGTGTGTGTGTGTGTGTGTGTGTGTGAGAGAGAGAGAGAGAGAGAGAGAGAGTTAGTGAAAGGAGAAGGAAAATGAAAGAGAGAGTCAGTGAAAGTGAGAGACAGACAGAAAGAGAGAGCGAGAGAGAGAGCTGTTGCAGCAGAGAGTGAGTTAGGGAGAGAGAGAGAGAGAGATAGAGGAGGGGAGAGAGAGGGGAGAGAGGGAAAGGCTCTACCCATCAACCTTAATCGCTACCAGCAGTGGTGCGGACACAAACTTTTATGGGCCTCTACCAAAAAAACGCAAACAAACACCCCTCCCTGGTCGAGAGGTGATCTGGCAAGGCCCGCTGAAGCCCACTGTTGGGCGGGTGGGCGGGGTGGGCGGCGGGGCCGTGTTTAAGGGGGAGATAGGCCTAAACACAAAAAGAAAAGAAAAGCCTGGCTGGCACTGTACTGAACACATTCTTACAGCTGGTGAAGTTGAAGGCTAACACTGCCATACTGCTGTCACAAGCTTAAATTAGAGATACATGTATAAAGAGAGGAGAGAGAGAGAGAGAGAGAGAGAGAGAGAGAGAGAGAGAGAGAGAGAGAGAGAGAGAGAGAGAGAGAGAGAGAGAGAGAGAGTCAGACAGAGACAGACAGAGAGAGAGAGAGAGAGAGAGAGAGAGAGAGAGAGAGAGAGAGAATGGGAGGCTGTAAAAAAGAAGAGCTAGAGCGTAGGAGCGATGGAGGAGGGAGAGAGGAAAGAAAGAGAGATAGAGAGAGAGTGAGAGAGAGAGAGAGAGAGAGAGAGAGAGAGAGACAGAGAGAGAGAGACTGAGAGACAGTGGGGGCCATACACATAATAAGGAAAATTGTACAGAATATGCTCCGCCTGGGGAGTGTCATATTAAACGCTGCAGCCATTATATTATTCACAGGCGTGAGACTATCCATTATGTATGGCCACAATATAACACAATCATCTTAAGCTGTCCAGCATAGCATCACAGGCCTCGCACACACTCCTCCTCATCCGCTTGCTTTGTTTCCACATTACCAAGAGAAAATGGGGTGGGAGGCCCGGGGGGGGGGGGGGGGGGGGATTGTGCGTGTGTGTGTGTGTGAGTGTGCAGAAACCAAGTGAGTCTCTATGTGTAGGTGTGTGTGAGAGAGAGAGAGAGGGAGATGAGGACCAAGAGGGAGAGAGAGAGAGGGGGGGAGCGAGAGGGAGAGAGAGCGAGAGCGAGAGAGAGTGAGAGAGAAAGAGAGAGAGAGAGATACATATGGATGAATCTATAGGCAGAGAGAGAAAGAGCTGGTGGAGTGAGAGGGAGAAGGCGGTGACTCCTAAACGCTTGCCAGAGACTCTTTTCTTTTCATTAACAGGCTGCCTCTGTCCTCTCCTCTATGCAGGCCACAGACCGACAGACAGACAGACAGACAGACAGACAGACAGACAGACAGACAGACAGACAGACAGGCTAATGACGAGGCTGCGAGGCCTTCACTCCTCACCCCCACGGGGCCCAGCGACAACTCCAGCACCGTCATTATCTAGCTGCCCAGTGAAAAAGGAAAAGAGCCAACCCATTGTACATAGGCAGAGGCAGTGGAAGAAATATATTAACACGCATGGAGAGAGAGAGAGAGAGAGAGAGAGAGAGAGAGAGAGAGAGAGAGAGAGAGAGAGAGAGAGAGAGAGAGAGAGAGAGAGAGAGAGAGAGAGAGAGAGAGAGAGAGGGCAACAGAGAGAGAGACAGAGAGAGATTGTGTGTGTGTGTATGTGTGTGTGTGTGTGTGTGTGTGTGTGTGTGTGTGTGTGTGTGTGTGTGTGTGTGTGTGTGTGTATGTGTGTGTGCGTCTGTGTGAAAGAGAAAAATGATTGTGTTCATTAAGACGTCTGCCACCGCAGCTGGAATTTCCCCCACTAATTTCGCCTATTAGAAGCTTCACTGATGGGCCTTTATTAACGCTGAGGAGCAAGGAGGAACTTTTAAAAACTTGTGAAAACTTCTTTGTTTTATGCGACTCTAAATCTTAATGCTTTATTAAAATCAATTAAAAATGTGCATGGCACTGCGTCATTTTAACAACTGAGTGTGTGTGTTGGGGAGCCATTTGGTGCTGTAAGGAAATACATCGCCACTGGGAGAGATGAGAAGAGGATGCAATAAGAGGCAGAAGCCTCATGTCTAGCTCAGTGATTCTCAAAGTGTGGTCCGGGGACCACTGGTGGTCCGCGACAGAGGTGGTCCACAAGGGGATTTCTACTTTTCCAAGACCAGCTAGCAGTAGGGTACATTTGTAACATTATCACAAAGCGTGTGTGGAACACTATCTCCTCCACTGACCATATGAAGTTACAGTAAGTTGTGTGTTCAGGTGTGTGTACCAACTGACCATGAGTGTGAGTTCAGGTGTGTGTGTGTGTGAGTGGAAACCCAACCCGTCCATCATGGTGTGTATGAAACACCAACTCCTGGTGTGTATGGCACACCAACTGCTTGGCTGCATGTTTGTGTTCAGGTGTGGGGAGCGCTAGCCCCCCCGTCTGTCCACTGCTGTGGCGCTCTGTGGGTTGCCATCACCCAGCTCTGTGATGTCACATTCCAGCTCCACATTTGTGCTTTTCATTTGGCCCCTGCCAAGGGCCTGGGCCAGCAACCGCCATTTTCGTTTTTTTTTTTTTTTTTTTTTAAGGAACCCTGTTTGAAACCTGACACCTCCGCCTCGACTTTGTTCGGGGCCAGCTGTAATACTTTCAGGATAATAACCTTTACTGACTTGTTGATCCCCCGACTACCCCATGCCTCCTCCCTTCCACCTCCACCACCTCCCCCATCTTTCCCTCACTCTCTCTCTCTCTCTCTTACCCCCCTCCATCCCCAACCCCCTGCACATTTCTGCGTATTTAACAAGCATTTAGATCTTAACCAGATGCCGTTAATGTACCATGTCTAAAATACTAAACATCAAGCCCGCAGTCACAGACTCTGTCTCCACACGGCTGCTAAGCCTGGGAGCTCGGCATTCACCAACAGCACTTTTCTCCCTTTCTCTTCCTGTCTTTCTTTCGTTCTCTCTCTTTCTTTTTCTTTCTTTTCAGTCAGACACAGAAATCTACACACACATACTGACATATATTCACACTGAAAGCTGGTCTTTGTAAAACATGCGCAGAGCACCCATAAACACTCTCTCTCTCTCTCTCTCTCTCTCTCTCTCTCTCTCTCTCTCTCTCTCTCTCTCTCTCTCTCTCTCATTTGCTGGCGATGCTTCATCTCATCTGAGATGTCCAAGTGTCCTGGTATTAACCTATATCAGCCCCGTTCTTAGCACAGAGGATTACGAGTGAAACTGTTCCAAGGGCTGCTCTAATATTTTCAAATCCTAATTCCAAGAATAAAGCTCAGAATATGCTCTTGTTTGACACGCGTTTTGTGATGTAGAAGAAATCCCGACGCAAAGCCAAGCCGTTTCTCAAAAAACGCTTCTCCCCATAGGGTCCATTTGATGGCACACTGGATATAAGTATTTTTGGAAAAAAAGTTTGCACACTCCTTTGGATTTTTTTCTTCTTTAAGTTATTTTTTCTTCTTTTTATTCATTCATTCAATGGCAAGCATGATGACGTTTCGACCTCTTGGTCTTCCTCAGATTCACTTGAATATGTAATCTTTTTGTTCAGCACCAGGGATTGTGCACAAGTAACTCTCTACATTGGATATAAGACCATATAATCTGTTGTGAAATTCTTCTGTCAAAATTGACTGCTGGTTTGAACACTTTGACCCTGTTTCTGGGAACGTCATACAGGGGTAGGATTTTTTTTTAAAAGAAGGGGGAAAAAATACAGAAAGATGTGATGTAACCACAAACTCCCCTAGTAAAAGGGGCATGACTTTATTGCTACCCCTGGGCTTGGGCGACACTTGACAACAAGGCGACCATCTATATCAGCGGGTGGGTCACGTGACCCATTGTGACGTCATCAGCTGGAGACACATGTGGAACTTGTTTAGTTTCCCAGGCTACCACTGGCAGCGTTTTTTTGTTGATGCAACTTGGCAAAGAAGGGCAACAGAAGTGTTAGTCTGTGTGTGTGTGTGTGAGAGTGTGTGTGTGTGTGTGTGTGTGTGTGTGTGTGTGTGTGTGTGTGTGTGTGTGTGTGTGTGTGTGTGTGTGTGTGCGTGCATGCTTGTCTGTGTGTGTGTATGCGCACGCACACTCACACAACGGAAGACAAGAGAAGACGTCTAATAGACCTGACATGACTGGAACCATGAAAGGCATTGCAACCTCACAGGGAAATAAACTTCATCTGAGTAAAGTGCTGAGCTACATGTTGTCACAATCAAAAGTTGCTCATGACAATCCCCCTCGCTTCCTCCCCTCCAAACAGTTGCCTTTTTGCCTGTTGCAAAACGTCCGCATCAGCGTTTGCCAGAATGGCCTTTTGTTGTTGTCAATTAGCGCAGTGGCGGCGGAAGCAGTCCTCCAGTCAGAAGCTTGCGCGGGGATGCAGTCATACCTACGAGTCGTCAACCCCCAACCCCCCCCCCAATCCCCTCGCTCTTTTGTGGGGTGAACAAACATGCCAGAGATTAAAGGCCTCTCCTTCTGCTGCACTGACAGAAAACGTCCCTGTTAACTTTGCCAACCTTCTCTCCCTCCCTCCTTCTCATCCCTCTTTTCTCTTCTCTTCTTTCCTTCCCTCAACTCCACCGCTTACAAGACCACATTAATGATTCCTAATAACAAATACAAAAGCCTTTCCAAAGAACACATCTTCAAAGGCTTGTGCTGCATCCCTAACCCCCCCCCCCCAAAAAAAAAGGAATCCTCAGCCACCTGCACATTACACAAGCTGCCATGTTGTTGCTGCCTCCTTCCTACCCCGCCTGCCACTCTCTCTCTCTCTCTCTCTCTCTCTCTCTCTCTCTCTCTCTCTCTCTCTCTCTCTCTCTCTCTCTCTCTCTCTCTCTCAGCACCTGAGGCGCTGCTGTGGAATAAAGCACAGCGCCATGGCCAGGCTTACTGCTCAATTTGAAAATAATTTCCACAGATTCTTCATCTAAGTTGTTTTTTCCCTCATCCTTTTCTTTCTTTCTGTTTTTCTTTCTTTCTTTCTCTCTCTCTTTCTTTCTTTCTTTCTTTCTTCTTCTTCTCTCCCTCTCCTTCCCCACGTTTCTCTACCACTCCCCCTCTTTTTTATTATTCTCCGTCCAATATTTATTCAAGACGTGATTATAAACATCTGTGCTGGGTAACGTTTCATCTGCACGGGAGCCAGGAGCGGTGGAAACTTCACACAGGGCCGCCAACCTGACCCGGCTGCAGACAGACGGAGAGAGATAGAGAGAGAGAGGGAGAGGGAGAGAGAGAGAGAGAGAGAGAGAGAGAGAGAGAAGAGAGAAGAGAGAGAGAGAGAGAGACAAAAAGGGGAAACAGACAGCAAGGACTAGAGGTATAGGTAGAGACAGAGAGAGTGAAAGACAGAAGGATAGGGGGGAAAAGGAAAAGGAAGAGATTTAAAGCAAGGGAGCAGGAGGGAGAAAAAAGAGAGAGAGAGCGAAACTGAGAGAGACAGAGAGAGAGAGGGAGAGATTGAAACACTTTTCCCCAGGTCCCTTTCTCTGCCTGCCTGCCTGCCTGCCTACCTGCTTCCTGCCCGTGACTTCTAAAAAGCACTGGAGGCCAGGGTTAATGGCCGCTCCAATCTCTGTGATAAGAATTCATTTTGTCCTATTACCAGCAGTTATCGGAAGAGCCAGACGCATCACTTTGGTGGTGGTGGTGGTGGTGAGGCGGGAGGGAGGGACGGTGGGTGGGTGGTGAGCTGAGCAAGGGCAGGTTCGCTGAGGTGAGCGTGTGTGTGTGTATGTGTAGTATGTGTGTGTGTGTGTACGTGTAGTGTGTGTGTGTGTGTGTGTGTGTGTAGGTGTAGTGTGTGTGTGTGTGTGTGTGTGTGTGTGTGTGTGTGTGTGTGTGTGTGTGTGTGTGTGTGTGTGTGTGTGTGTGTGTGTGTGTGTGTGTGTAGTGTGTGTGTGTAGTGTGTGTAGTGTGTGTGTGTGTGTGTGTGTGTGTGTGTGTCGGGCGGGTTCAATCAATGAGACTACCTAATGAAGTAACCAGCTGTAGCTCTATTTCCCTGGTCAAGTCTATCTGACAAATAAGATCTATCAGGCGCAGGTATCTCTGTGTCTGCCTGCCTGGCCAATGAAAGACTACACCAGGGCAAGGCAATACCACAGGGCGGTGTGCAAAACGCAAAGGCAATGTCAAAAAAATGTCCAAAATTAGATATATCCATTTTGGAACATTTTGGTATATTGACATTTTTGTATTGGACATTCCATTGAATTGCATTGCAAAATGCATTTTTACAGAGGTTTAAAACATTTGAATGGCAAGAAATCACACATAGATGATAGGACTTCTTAACAGTCTATCCCAATATTAAAATGCATAAGTCAAAAATGGTGGATATCTCATTTTGGAAAGAAGCTCTTCACTTGTGCTCTGCAAAGTCAAAACACACTATTTCTATTCCTCTCCTAAAAAATTCCTCTGCCCTCAATCGCTGAGCTGATACGGGATGTTTGAGATGCCTTTAAAAAAACATGGCTGCCCCTGGACAATTATTCCCTCCAAGCACCAGT
>NC_085865.1:43981193-43983693 GCF_034702125.1 Engraulis encrasicolus
AGAACCAGCTGGGGCTGGAACGGTGTGGAGCTGGACTGGAGCTGCAGTAAAAAAAAAAAAAAAAATCGTGCTGATTGCGCCTGGCTGGCACCCTGTAGTGCCCGCATCCCACGCACGCCGTCCCCGTGCCCATAGCCCCACTCCACACTCCACCCCCCCCCTCTATGGAACAAGGTGCTCTCATATGAGGGGGGTCTATTTATAGGAGGAGGCTGGGCCGGGCCGTGCTGGTGTGAGCTGCTTCATTAATTTAATATGGACTCCCAGACGATCAGACCTGCAGTCACAGGCACACCTGCTCTCCCAGGCTCGCTCACTCGCTTATACGCCTTGCCTGCTTACTTGCTTGCTGGCTTGCTTGCTTGCTTGCCTGTCGACCATGGCCACAAACCATTACAAACAGGAAACAACTGCGGTGGTGATGTCATAAGCGCCTGCTACCTGAAATAGATATCTGTGTACTGTATGTGTGCATGCATGTGCATGTTCCTGTAGGTAAAAACATGTGTATATGCATGAGAGGATGTCAATATCAGTGTGTGAATGTTTTGAGTATGCCTGTGTCAATGTCTATAGACGCAGATGTTTGTGTGTGTGATGTGTGTGTGATGTGTGTGTGTGTGTGTGTGTGTGTGTGTGTGTGTGTGTGTGTGTGTGTGTGTGTGTGTGTGTGTGTGTGTGTGTGTGTGTGTGTGTGTGTGTGTGTGTGTGTGTGTTGTACAAACCTATGCGAGTGTGACTGGGTCAAAGGGTTGTTGCCCCTTCACCCTTTGTGACAAATCTGATCTATCTGGGTCTGCACTCTCCTGTTTGTATGTACAGGAGAGCAGTGTGTGTGTGTGTGTGTGTGTGTGTGTGTGTGTGTGTGTGTGTGTGTGTGTGTGTGTGTGTGTGTGTGTCTGTCTGTCTGTGTGTGAGAGAGAGTGTGTGCGCGTGTGTGTGTGCGCGTGCATGCATGCATGTCTGTGTGTGTGTGTGCATGTGAGAGGCCTGCCTTTACACGAAAGCCCAGGAGATCCTTGGCTGCAAAAAAAAATCAATGTATGGACGTTCAGAGCAGTTTTCAAGGTTTTGTAAGACAAATCTTTCCAGCAGCCGCTGGTTTAGTGCTATTGAGCCGGAGCTTCGATCAGCCAGAGAGGGTGAATAATGTGGGCCAGACTGCTCACTTACGCTCTGTCCTCACGGCAAAGAGGACTACTGGAGTGTGTACGTGTGTGTGTGTGTGTGTGTGTGTGTGTGTGTGTGTGTGTGTGTGTGTGTGTGTGTGTGTGTGTGTGTGTGTGTGTGTGTGTGTGTGTGTGTGTGTGTGTCTGTGTGTGTGTGTCTGTGTGTGTATGTGTGCATGCGTGTGGTGTGTGATAGATACAGAGAGAGATAGTGTGTGTGTGTGTGTGCGCGCGCGCGTGCGCGTGTGTAGGGGGGTTAGGTTAGGGACGCTGGGCTGGGGGCTGGGGTCGCTTCCTTCTTTATAACAAATGTGTGTGGGCAGCTTCTCCTTAACCAATATAACGCCCTCTTAATCTCATGTCAGATACACGAAGAGCCAATTCCCATCCGATGAGTGTCTTCCCCAGCCAGGCGAGGGAGGGAGGGAGGGCAGAGACAGAGAGAGAGAGCAGGGGGAATCAGGAGGACAGCTCCAGGGGCTACGCGTGCCAAACACGGGCCTGTCGTATTTAGACAGCGTGCTTCGTGCAATTAAAGGGAAGCAGTGATTACAATGCCTTTTCCTCTCCCTCTATCCCTCCCCGCCCCTCTCTCTCTCTCTCTCTCTCTCTCTCTCTCTCTCTCTCTCTCTCTCTCTCTCTCTCGTCATTGTTAAAGGAGGACATTGTGTAATTGTGATTAGGAACATGAGCGACGCATCACATGAGTGGCTTCGCAAATAAACAAATTACATTAAATATTTTTTTCTTTTTTTTTTAAACAAGCAAGAGAGGGACCATATACTACGCGTCATGACCTGGGGTAAAGAAGGAAAGAAAGAAAAGAGAGAATGAGAGGAAGAGAGGGAGGAGAGGAGAGGGGGGGGGGGGGGAAGAGAGGGGTGAGGGAGAGTGGAACGGAATCAGCCTCAGCCGCCACAGAGGAGAATTACAGTCATACGTGATAATGAATATAATGCAACATGACGGACTGCAGAATGGACTGCTCTTGTTGATATCGCTACAGGCAAGACACACACACACACACACACACGGGGAGGGAGGCCGTGGCCAGCGCAGTGTGCGGCGGGCGCATCTCCCCTTCCTGCACACAATTAGCTCTGCCATTGTTTTTGAGGCAATTAAACAGACATCACTTCCTATCAGCCTTGCCATCTGTATGAGAATGTAACGACATCACTTCCTATCAGCCTTGCCATCTGTATGAGAATGTAACGCCCTCCCCCCCCCCCAGCCATACTGCTCACACTACACTACACTTACACTATACTACACACACACGCACGCATGCACGCACGCACACACACACAAGCATGCACACTCACGCACAC
>NC_085865.1:43988693-43991193 GCF_034702125.1 Engraulis encrasicolus
CATCTTTGAAAGGGATTACCAACCTCAGCTGTTGGAGGATCCACACACACACAGCTTAGGAGGAGGCAAGTCAACCTGGCTCATCAGTTCACCACACACTCATTTCCCCTCTATCCTCCTCTCTTCTTCCTTCTCCTCCTTCTCTCTCCTCCCTTCTTCTCCACACTCATTTCCCCTCTATCCTCCTCTATTCTACCCTCTCTTCCTTCTCTCTCCTCCCTTCTTCTCCACACTCATTTCCCCTCTATCCTCCTCTCTTCTTCCTTCTCCTCCTTCTCTCTCCTCCCTTCTTCTCCACACTCATTTCCCCTCTATCCTCCTCTTCTTCTTTCCTCTGCTCCTTCTCTCTCCTCCCTTCTTCTCCACCTTTATTTCCATCCTTATTCCTGTTTTTGCATAGTGAGTTTAGTTTAGTTTAGTTTATTTCAAACAGGGACCATGTGTAAAGTACATTTGTTACAAAAAGTAAAAAGATGACCTGCACCAGATTATATCTTACAAGCTACGAACTGTAATTTCCATCTGCAGTCCCTGGTTTCCATCTGTAGTCCCTGAGTTTCCATCATCACACAGACAGACGGATATACAGGCGGACGGATGCACACAGTTTCCGGTAGCGAGTGAGATTGCAGTGCAGAGTGCTCGTGTAAAGCTTGTGACTACTTAACTAATCAGCCGGGACGGCAGTGTTCACTAACGAACGGGGTCCCTCGCTCTCTCTGACGGCTATTGTCCGACACCACAAGATAACACAGACTGGCGTTGTTGTTGTTGTGAAGCCAAATGACCAGTCTGCTGCTCTGACCTTAAGACACACACAGTGCCACCGTTGTGAACGCTAGACATATACGTAAACCGGACATCCTCGTTCTTGTCTCTCGTAGACAAGGTCATGGGAGACTTAATTTGGTGGCTGTGGCCGTTTGGAGCCGTAATGACGAGGCGAAGGTAACTGGACGAGCTGGTGTGACTGACATGTGATGATGCTATCGAGGCTTTACGCCATGTGACTGGTAAACTCAGCAAGGACAGCAGAGTACACACAGTAGGGGCCTTTGTACATAGTAAGCCATCAGTGGAGAACATCATTTTCTGACATTATTTTCTTTTTTTAAATCGCTTCTCTACTCGATTCGCTTTTTTTTCCCTATTCCACCCCCCCATCTTTTTTAAATTAAACACGTCTCTTTGTAAACATACTTTTTCATTTGGGGGTGCGGTTTGTTTGGTGGAGGAAAGGGGGAGGGGGTAGTGGGGAGGGCTGAGAGGTTATCAAAGGGCTAACTCAAACCTTGCCTTGCCTTGCCTTGCCCGAGAAGCGAACGCACAGATGGTATGTTTTCATCAATTTGGATCTTTTCTGGATGAATCCAATAAATTATTCAGGACGACAGAGAGGCTTCTAGGTTGGTTGGAAGCCCACCGCACCCCCCCTCAACCCCACCGCGCCCCCCCTCACCAAGAGTCCTCTGCAACTGATAATCAGTCCTAACCAAACAACATGATTCCCCCCTCCACACACATCTGTAAACCATACTGCATTTCATAAAACAACCTCATAATGAATTCAGAGAGGACCTTTCCTTTTTTTTGTTTTTCGAGTGTCTTTCTCTGGTTATAATTGCCAGACCTGGAGAGCTTCCAAGCAGCTCATTTCTGGGGTTTTCATTTCGGCCTGATGTAAATGATATTGTGTAACGTTAATAAATCTCTCAAGAGCAGCTCATGTAAATGTGACATATTGCTTTTTTTCTTTGCTGCTACAGTTAGCAAACAAGCTGTCATTGTCTGTCTGTGCATGTCTGCAACAGGGGCATGATCAACTGCATCCCTAATGAGATGCTGTATTTAACACAGCCCATACTGTCACAACACAGGCACCTCGGGCCATGCATGCACAAGTGTGTGTAGTGTGTGTGTAGTATGTGTGTGTGTGTGTGTGTGTGTGTGTGTGTGTGTGTGTGTGTGTGTGTGGTGCTTATTATATTAATCTAAATCAACAATGTCACTTTTTTTTCTCTCTCTCTATTACACACACACGAAAACCAAAGTGAACATCCAACATGACTAAGACCTTGACTATTCTTCTTCTCTCCTTGTTTTTTTAACAGAAGTCCTGGTGAGTTTTTACAAGGGAAAGAAAAAATCATGACATCTGATGAAATAGCAGTGGGCCTCTTTTGCTTGGCGAATCACTCGTCCCCATAAATGTTTCTTTGTGTGCGAGGGGAAGGGGAGAGGCTCAGCCGAGGAATCATTGTCATCACTGCTCCATTTGTCTCCTTGTCTCGCTTTCTCTCTACCTCTCTGTATTTTTCTCTTTCTTTCTGTATATCTTTGTATCTTTTTTCCCCTCATTCCCTCCCTCCCTATTTCTCTGATAAGAGTCCATCGGCAGACCTCTATCATCAGGCTCGGCCTCGTTTTATTTCCAGACAGGCAGGAGAAATAAAAGTCCCTGAGCACCGACTTTTTTCATTTACATACATTACCGAAGAGA
>NC_085865.1:43996193-44008693 GCF_034702125.1 Engraulis encrasicolus
CTGGATGTCTTACACTCCGCTGACCATTCCTCTCTCACTTTACGTAATGGCCACAAATTATGGCTACAAACCTTGGAAACCATGTCTGTCGAGAATGATCTTGAGGAGGGAAAAAAGTAACTGTTGTAATTGCTTGTGTGCCCTCGAAAATAAAGGAGATGGCGAGACAGAGAATAGCCTGCCTCCTCCGTCCGTCCGCGCACACATGAAATGTAGGCCAGAGCGAAAAAACCTAATCTGAATCTTGCCTTCACTGAGCACAAACGTCAAGCAGACTGCAGCCATGAAATTTAGTATATACGCGTCAGCATCTTGCTTTCAGATGCATCCATCTTTCTCCCTTTCTTTCGCACGCGCTCTATCTAAAACATTCAGCACACACATACACACTCTCTTTTTCTCATCATCTCTTCCCATAAGGCACACTCGCCTTTCTCTTGCCCTCTCATCCTTTCACACTTACCACACAGACACATATACACACTCACACACACAAAACAAACACACCCATTTGTGTATGCTTACATCCCTCTCGTCCATTAAGCGAGGGAGAGAGAGAGAGAGGGAGAGAAGATATTGCCTGGAGGCACTGCACTGATGTAAATGGTTGTCACTCCCGACGTGGGGGTAATATGGCTGTACACTGGAAACAAAAGGGCCCAGGACAGGCAGGGCGTCCTCTTTTCAGGCCAGCTCCATCTCCATCGGGGGTAGGGGTGGGGGGCAGGCAGGCCCCCACACCGCACCACACCGCACCGCATCTCTAAACACGCAGCCCATCTCTCCAGAGCCAAGTCAGCCTAGCCCTTTTGTTTAATGCAATGCCACAGACAAAGGAGCACTTTTCCTACCCAGTTTTAATACGTATCTCGGTGTGTGTTAGTGTGTGCCTGCGCATGTGTGTGTGTGTCTCGGTGTGTGTGTGTGTTTGGGAGAGGGTTGATGGCGGAACAGGCCACATAATAACAAGGAGGCTTTCTCAGAAATAATTACCTCCATAAGATCCCATCTCCCTTTCTGAAAGGAGCAGGAGGGGGGAGTGGAGCTCGGGACGGACACAAGGATGCAAAAAGCCTTCATGCATGGCCTGGCCCATTTAGAGTGGAGTTACATGCAAGGCACACACACGCACGCGCGCGCGCGCACGCACGCACGCACGCACGCACGCACGCACGCACGCACACACACACACACACACACACACACACACACACACACACACAATCACTCTCTCTCACACACGAACAAACAGCACAGCAAACACACTCTCCCTTTTCTCCCATTCTCCTCCAGGATATGTATATGGATGCAGGGGACATTGTAACCTACCAGGGAACAATCTCTTTCTTTTCTCTCCCTATTATTGTCTGTCAAGCCCCACAGTTTAATTCAGCAAAAAAAGAGAAAAGAAATAATCTATGGAAAATATTCCGTTGTGTGGACCATTAAATCCCCTTCTCCGCAAAACAGGGGGAAAACAACTGGCTCAAATTTCACACGCGAGTCATTAATTTGCACTTTGTGTCTTTAAAAAGCCCAGTTTCCAGTCTCACCACGCAGCAGCAGGAGGGAGACAGAGAGAGAGAGAAGGAGGGGGGACGGGGGGGCAGGGAGGTTGGTGGGAGTTCACAAACACAACAAGCTTATCGCTGCCGAAACCTTGAGCTGCGAGTGTTTGGTTTTACAGTTTTTACGGGCAACCCGTTCAGGCAGCACATCTGTGTGGAAGGCACATGGTACGAGAGAGCAGGAGAGAGAGACAGAGAGAGAGAGAGAGAGAGAGAGAGAGAGAGAGAGAGAGAGAGAGCAATAGAAGGAGAGGGAGAGAGAGCAATAGAGACAGAGAAACATGGAGGCCCTAGATTACTGTGATTTACAAATGGGGGGAACTCCACTTCAAAAAACATGTCTAACCACATCGCCCACCCCCGTCACCACCACCCTCCAGTTTGAACCTCCCCCCTCTCCCCCAGTCCCCCAGTTCCACAGCTTCATGATGTTTACCTTCGGTAAATGATGAGTCCTCTGGGCCGCAGGCTGTGGGAATTACATTCGCACTGGGAGCCCTGGCAGAGCCTGTTCTCAGGGAGGCAACACACGTCGAGGTTCAGGGGAGGGATATTACTATTAATGCACTGGGGAAGAGACTGGAGCAGAGCTGAGTGCGCTTCTAACGCTGCAGTGCGGAGCTGTGCGTTTTTTAAGCGACACCGTCATGTATTTGGCCGTTTAGCGCAGTCGGTTAAGTCAGTCGGTCGGCCTGTCGGCACGAGCTCAGCCCAGCTGTGCGCTAAGAGTGTCTTTGGCCCGCGTTCTGGACTCCGGAAAAACAAGCATTTACTGCGGGACAAGAGAGGGCCTTCAAAACCACTCCATGTCAAGCCGTTCAGATCTCTTTGTTTTGGTACACTGACGAAAACAACGCTATAAAGACAAAAACTTCCACTTTTATGGCCATTGTGCTTATAGTTTATTGGAAAAAATAATAATTGTTTTGTGGAGCGAACCGGGTGGTTTGAATAACAGCTCGCCCGTATTTTGTTATTTGCTTGACAGCACGGAGAGAGCCGGTGCGGATCGGTCGAAACTTGTGGCACCCAGGCACACGGACGTGGGCTGGCGTGTGACATTTAGCGCTAAATACATTTCAACTGACTCCCACGATGCAGTGCAACTCGCCCGCCTAAGCTACCTTTAATTATGCAGTAAAAAACAGCATCAAAATTGTTTAACGAAATCCATTCACATGTACGTAAAGTCAATGGCATTATGACCTTTATTCCCAAACGGTGCTATAATTGTTTGGCGAGCTGCCTGAGTACTGCTTCGCAGCGAAGGATACAGCTCAGCAGTTAAATTAATCTCTTTTCTTTCCCCCCTCCTCCTTCCCTGCCCTGCAAAAACCTCTCTAATGACAAAAAAACTGCTAAACTAAGGAGTTATTCTCTGAGAAAATCTGCAACGGGGCTCCACACTTCTCACAGTAGAGAATACTTCCGACGCAAGCCATGAAGCCCTTCTTTTCTAACCCGAGGAAGCTTTGGCTGAAGCATGGACACAAGTTATTACGTTCGCACTGAGGAGGGATTCGTTAAGACCTTATGCCCGAGCCCTTTGAACCAGTGTGGATTCTATGGTGCACCGTGGGCCAAGTTACCCGGCCACTGAACCTGCCTCACCCAACCGCTGGCACTGTGAGAGAGAGCTGTTGAGAAGGGTGAAGCGGGCCGGGAGGGTGGGAGGGTGGGACGAGAGGTCGGCTGGGCTGCCTCTTTGCCAGTTGAATCAATTGGAAAAACTAAGCTTTGTGATTAATCTAGTGCCAGCCATCCATTTCCTAAGTTGCTCCTGCACAGAGTCTGTTTGAAAGCACTTCAAACAACAGGATTATGGGGTTAAACTACCTGAAAAATATCTCCCAGCTACGAACCAAGCCAGTAAAAAAGAACAAATATGTATAATATAATACATGAAAAAAAAATTACACAAGCACCCCGTGCTCTTTTGACACATACTGCATCTGATTTGAAGATCTGAAACAAAGCAGCGGGATGTCTTGAGTGTTTTGGTCTACTTTTAAGGCAGCAGGTTTTTAAAAAATGACTCACACCAGCACAAGCAGACTGGAGGAAGGTCAACAGGTTTATCGGGTGGATCTCACATATTCATCTTCTTCGCCATTCCTTACGTCCTCTGGCGGCTTAATTGTGATATTTATAAAGTTTGAAAACTGAGGTCATGAACAGTGAGCACCTATTCCCTCTTTGTCTCTTGGTTTACATTCGATTGCACTCTTCTGACAAACTGGGCCTGTGAACAACTACTGTGATGCTAACACGTAGGAGACCTGGGAGAGACGAAACTGCAATCACTCTCCAACATTTATATGTACGCTGTAAGGAAATACACAATAAAATGTTTATAAGGAGGACCTGAAAGAAAGCCGTTGTTCCTCAGAAAACTGATGTAGTGTGCGTTCAACACTGCGAGCTATCCTGGAACACTTGAGTAGGTATAAAAGCTTGAAATTTCCTTTTGAAAATTCGGTTTGTGGCATGAAACCGAAGATATATAAAAGTGTGCGTTTAATGTCGGAACGTTGGAAAAGGTGTATTCGCTGAATATTACTTTTGACAGTTTTAAAATATTATGTTCTCTTCTCCCAGGGGGAAGAAAGGAAAGTAAGGGGCCATGGAAGGGACCATTATGAAAGGGAACCTTCGGGGTGGGGGAGGTGGGGTTTGGGGTCTTTGAGGAAAGGAGGTGGGGGTCTGTCTTTCTCAGCGGCACAATAATGATTTATCTTACTGGGCTTTCCTTGTGCGCCCAAACTCAGAGGCACCTTTGATCCACTCCCTAATTAAAGCCAAAAGTACAACAGTCCGTTAATTCCAAAAGGGCTGAAGTTCTGATGCTGAGGGTTTTCACATGTGGTTCTGTGCTCGGCCCCCATCTGTTTCTGGATCCCATATGTAAACAGGACACTTTGGGGAACAGAGATTAATTCAGCTTTGGAATGCCATTCAAAATGTGTTAGCTGTTTCCCTCCACCAGGTCAAGCAAAGCAAAAACAAGTTAAGCACTCATTTCTATTGAGCAGCATTAACATAGGAATTATTATATAATGGACCCTGACTCTCGCTCTTATGGTTTAAATTACTGGTCCCTCTCAAATAAAACTATTAATCTTTTTTTTTTGTCTCCGAATGTTTTACAGTCCTGTTACACTTATTAGCTGCTGGCAGCTCCGAAACTTTTAAATGAAAGCCAAATTGCTTTGGTCATGAGAAAGGAAATTAAAGCTCGCTCTAGGGGGAAAGAATTTCAGTGAGAGATCCTCCCAAGGTAGAATTTCATAACCTCCTGCATGCCTGCTAAAGATGTCACCGCATGCAGGACGGCGTGTGTTGCTGATATAAAAAGAAGAGCGTAATGGGAACAGCATGTTCATTTTAGGGAGATTAGCTGGCTGGCATGTTCTACGTTTGAGGGAGACGTGCTCTGGGTTTTGGAGTGGCCGAGGCGGGTTCAGGGTCCGCAAGGAGGGTTTGGGGGAGTGTGGTGGAGGGAGAGTGGGTGCGGTGTTTCTGTTCTGTGGTGTGGTGTGGTGTGGTGGTGGAACACTGGAGGGGACGAGAACCGTGTGGGCGTAAAAAAAAATGGAAGATGGCTGGAGGTGATGGGGGGAGCAGAAGAAAAGAAAAAGAAAAGAAAAAAGAGTGAGACTGAGAGAAACTGAGAGAGAAAGGGTAAGGAGAGCAAGAGAGGAAGACAATGAAAAAAAGGAAAGAAAAGCAGTGAGAAAAAAGCAGGAAAGACAGAGGGGGGAAAAGAAATGGCAAAAAAGAGAGAAAAATAATAAGAAACAAAAACGTGGTGCAACTGAACTGACCTGGCTCGGGTGGGCAGTCCTTGACGAAGAAGAGATCGGCCAGGGTGTCGTCGTCTGGGGGCAGGCCTTGCTGGTGCAGCTGCAGCTTGCGAAGGCCCTCGCTCTGCTGGTGCTTGACGGAGCGCGCGTGCTGCACCAGGTTCAGCTTGGCCTTGGTGGAGTAGTCACACAGGGCACAGTAGTACAGGCAGGACTCCGAGCCACAAGCGCTCTCCTGCTTTTGCAAATGCTACCAAAGGTGAGGAAATAGTAGTAAAGAGAGGGGTGGAGGAGAAAGGGAAGAGAGAGGAAGGGGAGAGGGGAGAGAAAGAGAGGGGAAGAGAAAAGTCATTAGCCGACATGCTTCGGAAGACATTACAGGGACTGTTTGCTTTAGGAGGGCAGCTCCGGCAAGAAACAAATACTTTCCGTCCCTTTCAACTTTTTCGGCTAATAATCTCTCCGACACGAAATGCATTCCTTCCAGGTTGGTCACAAACATAAATACCCAAAAACACACATAAGACACACCACACATACACACGGACACACACTGTCCAAACACAGCACTCTTAGATGTTAGATGAAAAAAGATAGACAGACAGAGGTGAACAGTGGAGTTCTGAATTACACCGGGGCACCAAACATGTCTGTACCTGGCATCACGTAATCCTCTACAAGGTGTTACTGACTTGCACAAACCCGGCGCTAAAGCCGGCAAAGTCTGGACTGCGCAAACTTCAGACACAGATGAGAACAGATGAAAGGGAACGGGAGCTTATGGTGGTTATTTTGTTTCCCACAAAGATAAAGGAGGGGGAAAAAGGCCGAAACACAACAAACTAAAAAAAGAAAAGTATGAGGCATACACAAGCTGTGTACTGTGAAAAGCCCAAAAGCCCTCATCTTGATCAACCCTAACGTTTCTTCGAAAAAATGTTACATTTGCACAAAGATCAGATTAGTGGCACAGTTTACAAGTTACTTGTTTGTCAATGTTTTTCCCCAATCTCATGGCCGCACTATCTTCTTCTTTCTTTCAACCAGGCGTCTTGCTGTAACCACAGTGTTCAAAGGAGCTTCAGCTGAGCTGAGACCTTCACCTGAGATCGTAGCCCCTTAATGCACACTGCTCCACCAGTGGAACACTGTAATAGCCACTGAAAAAACGTTACTAGCAGAGTACTACACCACTATGACAGTACACAGAGCATCCACAACCTCTGGTACAGTACAGAGGTCACGGTACAGTTTGGAGGTCATATTAACCGACCTCAACATACACTGTACTGCAGAGGCTAGCCAGTGAGGCCGGGCAAGAGCATGCAAAGTTAAGCCGCATACAAAGCCACTGTTTCTCCGTCACACTGAGGTAGAAGAAAGCTCCGGAGTTCATCAGTAGTTTACACGGCTAACTAAAGATGGATGAGGAGGAAGTAAGGGAAAGAAAGAAACAAAAAAACGCTCAACTTGTTTTATTCTCTGTGAGTTGCAAAGCTGCTAATATGTATTAGAGTCCATCTCAACAGACCCATTTCTACCCTGATTAACGGCACCAAATGGCATCATCAGTCTGACAGAAGGTGGACCGCTTGTCCACCCACTTCCCAAACTAGATTGGCCTTTTCAAAACAATTAGACACACAGGTAACAGTCTGGGGCCCGTAAGCTTGTTAAGAAGACAAAAGGCGAAAAGCGGAGGCCGAATGACTGAGAGAGAGAGAGAGAGAGAGAGAGAGAGAGAGAGAGAGAGAGAGAGAGAGAGAGGGAGGGAGAGAGAGAGAGAGAAAAAAAACCCAAGAGAGACAAAAACAGGAAAATAAAAGGGGAGGAAAAACGAACGGCCGTGTTTAAAACACTGCTTTTGTGCGCGGTGTCCAGCTTGCCACATTGTTCTTTTGCAACGCTAATGTGTTGGCAACAGCAGGGGATCCTGCATTCAAGCGCGGCCGGGCCCCTGTCAACGGAGGACTTTAATTTGCTCCCAAAGTTTTGCATTAAAATTGTGCGAGCGAGGAGGGCGCTTGGGCACTGCTGCACACCACACCACACCACCACACCACACCACACCACACCACACCAGGCGTTCATAGAGGACGCAGTTGGACACACACGCACGCACGCACACACACACACACACACACACACACACACACACACACACACACACACACACACACACACACACACACACACACACACACACACACACACACACACACACACACACACACACACAGGCACCCCACACCACATCTCTCTCTATCTATCTATCTCTCTTCTTTTCTCTCTCTCTCTTCCGCCACCACCACCACCACCTCTTCCTCCCTCTCTCTCACCACGCAGGCCAAGCATATCAAGTGTGCCTACAGTACTCTCGGCCTAATGAACAATGCACAAAAACAAAAGCCAGAGCCAGGCCGCCATTATCTGATCTTCCGCTGAGGCACACACAAGAGAGAAGTGGAGGGAAAAGGGGAGGGAGGGGAGGTGGGGAGGAGAAAAAAACGGCCTTCTCCAGGCTTAGAGGAAATGCCAGCCAGGCTGCAGGTGTGAGAGAGGGAGAGCGAAAGAAAAAAGGCCTTTGACTAAATAGATTCTTTCACTGTCAGGGATTAGACTCATGGCACCAGTGGAGGTAGACACACACATACACATACACATACACACACACAGACACACAAACACACACACACACAGATGCACACACGCACACAGATGCATGCATGCACGCATGCACGTACGCACGTATACACACACGCACATGCATACACATATTTTCAACATGGGGGGAAATTTTCTCACGAGTCTGTTGTATGGACTTTTACTCAGTGAGGGGGATGTGTGTGTGTGTGTGTGTGTGTGTGTGCGTGAATGCGTGAGCACAAGTATGTATGTGTGTGCAAGTGTATGGAGGTATGGAGGGGGGTCTTTCTCTGTAGCCATTGAAACATCTTAAGTTTTAATTAAGTTGGAGTTGTCAGAAGAAAAGCTTTCCTGGCAGGAACCCGGAGCCATTAATTATGGCTATCTTTGTTTCTTTCCAAAGGAGGAGGCCCCCCCTGACATACCAGGTAACCCGTATGCCCCCCTCTTACCCGCCCCCCCACCTCCTTACCCGCCCCTCGCTCACCCCTCTTCCTCTCCCGTCTTTCAGGCCCTCAAAACGGATTTCTTGGCCCCGGCACAATCAGCAACTCAACCTCTCTAAGATCCTACAAGCAGCTGAAAAAAAAATTCATTCACCATACCCAGAATGCATCAGTTCACTCCCCAACACAGTCAGCCCACCTTCCCCTGTGGAGTGTGGATGTGTGTTGCGGTTTTTATTTTCAGTTGTGCCACACAAACAAAAAAGTACAGTGTTTGTATGGTGTTTGTTTAGAACAAAAACGCAGTGGGCCTGGGATTTTCAACTTATATCTCTAGCTGAATCTTGTGCAGCCGAAACCTCATTTGTTCGATAACTCAATTACAGTGGTGCACAATCTCATTCCTCAAGCCTTCCATGCTTTAATTCCTACACTGCCTTCAAAAAACACAAAGACAAAAAACCCCAAACAAACAGAAGAAAGAAAGAAAGAGAGAAATAAATAAAGAAATAAAGAAAAAAAAACCTGCGCAGATGTCTGCCCAACCTTTCAGCCATTAATTGATTTTCAATACTTATACAGTTAGCGAAAATAACACGCAGAGTATTCCAGCTCAGCTCTATTACGAGAAGCTCCGAGAAATCAACAGCATCATTTGTTCTACACTCCGAGATGGACGAAACAGATGATGACTTAGAACCCATGGACGATAAACAAAACTAAACTAAACAAAAACAACAAACAAAAATACTTTACTTTCAGCACTAGCAGGATATACTGTATGCTTTGGATATGACCACCCAGTTCCCCAGCATGTAGGACAAGATGAGAAAAAGTAGCACACAGAACGCTTTGGTAACAATAAAAAAGGGCTTTTTGGAAAACAGTCTTGGAGCCGCTCTGCATGTTGTAAGTACAAGGCTCTTCGTCTAGCATCAGTATAAATCCTCAATGACCCAACAGCACAATCACGGTGGAGTATCCACTTTCATGGCTCCCAATAAAACACAAAACAATTTGACATGTCAAATGGTTTTAGCATTAGACAGAAACAAAAACTTGCCATATAATTTTAGAAATATTAATTTATTCTCAATCAGCAAATTCTTGGTTGTTTGCTTAAGGCCTATATTGAAATACTGTATTTTTCTTTTTCCTTTTATAGACTGTTTTGGCCCGGGTACAGGCTCTTGCTGGACCTGGGGCTCGGGGATTTCTGATTTATGAGGTCTAAGCTTACCATTTTTAGTTGTGCCAGACTCACTGCGCGCCGTAATACATGGGGCTACAAAAGCCGAAATGTTTGGGGGCATCGTGTAACACTACTCCACACTCTCTCTCCCATCCGTCCGCCCACCCCTCTCTCCCAGCTTCTCAAAAACCCAAAAACCTCAACAATCTTCAGCAATATTTGATGGTAGCAGGCAGACACACAAATCCACAAAAATAACATACACAAAGCTTACTGCAACATATAATCATACTTACAATAACGTTAAGTCACCTAATTAATAATGGCACCAAATCAATCCTAATTTGGAGACAATTCCAAACAGGCCAATATCCTGTTGACAGCTTTGTGAAAATAAAATGCCCATACATACAACACCACCCCCAGGGTCCAAAAGAAACGCCTCTTGACAGCGGTCCAAGAGTGGGGCTGTTTGTTAGCATGGGTGGCAAAAAAGGTCCATCTCCAAACAATATGGTGGAGAACGTGTGTCTCTTTGACGGATAATTGTTCCAGATTAGCATTTTGGCAAACAACCAACAGCTAGCTAGCCCCTGGGGAACAATCACTTTGGCTAACACGCTGGCCCATTTACGACCCACTCCTCCACATCCTTATGCAAGCCCCCCCAGCGTCCTCCTCAGCTAGCTAGGCAGCTTGTCAGTGCCACGGTGAAGAGGGGACATGGGTATCTCATGGTACAGGGCTGCCTTAGGAGGGCACACACTGCTGCTTAAAATCCCAGGGCTCACTAATCATGAAGAGGGGAGAGAGAGAGAGAGAGAGAGAGAGAGAGAGAGAGAGAGAGAGAGAGAGAGAGAGAGAGAGAGCGAGCGCGCGCGAGAGAGAGAGACGGATAGAAAGAAAGAGAGAGACTGTGTGTACCCACCCCTTCCCCCCCCCCCCCCCCACAACCAACCCCCTCCCCCCTCTACGCTCAGCAGTGGGACAGACACAAGCAAGGCAGGGGAGACCAAACAATGCAAATCCTGGGACGCCTGGGACTTCTTTCACCTGTCAAACACCAGGCGGAAATTCCCAGGGAAGTTGTCTCTTCCTGAACCTGAGCTGAGAGCTGAGGAGGGGGGGCTCTTTATTTATGCTGACTTCAATGATTACAAAACACCTTTCAGCATCAACACCGTAACCCATGCACAACACACAACACACACACAGAAACACACAAACATCCGTTCCTCACCTCCCTATTCTACACTTGCGGTGTGTGTGTGTGTGTGTGTGTGTGTGTGTGCGTTTGCGTGCGTGAGTGTGTGTGTGTTTGTACGTACTACCTTCAGTGACAAACCCGGCTCATTAGTGCCATCATAAGCCCTCAGACTGTTTGAGCTCACCCTGCATCCTCCTCCCGTGGAAAGAAAGATGAGAATCAGTCAGAGAGAGAGAGAGAGAGAGACAGAGAGAGACACAGAGAGAGAGAGACACAGCAGAGAGAGAATCAGAGAGAGAAAGATGGAAAGAAAGGTGAAAATAAGTAAGAGAGAGAGAGAGAGAGAGAGAGAGAGAGAGAGAGAGAGAGAGAGAGAGAGAGAGAGAGAGAGAGAGAGAGAGAGAGAGAGAGAGAACGGAGAAGGTTTTTCTTTTTTCATTTCTAAACCACAGACAAATTAGGGCATTCAATGCAAACATGACTTTTTCCTGTCATTAACGATGAAAAACACAGAGCCAACTAATGAACACATACCTAAAATAAGCTGCGGCATAATTGCCCTGGAACCATGCATCGCCACAACTATGTTTTAATAACATGTGTGGTGAAAGAAAGAAAGAAAAAGGAAGGAAAGAAAAAAAGAAGGGCACAAAAAAGGAAGGGAAAGAAAACCCCCTTTTCTGTATCTATATCACTATCCATCAGCATTTTTTGGTAGTCTTCATTTGTTTGCTTGACTACGTGCCTCCGCTAGCCGCTAGTTTCCGGCGTAACAATGGCGCCTTGAGTAGACGGACGGAGAACAACAAGAGGCTGTTTTGTTCCTTACAGGTTCTTTTTCTCCTCACCTTTCCTTCACTTCTTTTTTTTCCCTCCTCTCCTCCTCCTCCTCCTCCTACTTCTCCTTCAACACATACCGGCTTCAACACATTACTTGGAGGCCGGCCAGGTATACAATCCCATCAATGCTAACACCCAACAAACACATGTTACTCACAAACCACCGCTGAGCCCCAGGGCACAGCTGAAATGCTATATCACAGGCCCATGTAGCCTGGCTGGCTGGCTGGCTGGCAAACACAACCAAAAAAATTCTACGGAGGGAAAGGTATGCCCGCCTCTGCAATCCCCCCCACCCCAACCCCTCAACCCCCCGAATTCCATTCTGAGCTGTATGTACACACACACACACACACACACACACACACACACACACACACACACACTGGCCACTCGTCTCCTGATGTGTGTGTGTACATACAGCAGGAGTCTAGAGGGCTCCAGCGTCACCACTGAACATCCCTCAGCCTTTTCTTTCCACCACATCTCCACAATATGTCCCCAGGAATGTGGCAAGGACATCAAAAAATTGCTTCTCGCCCGCCGACGTTATTTTGTGGAGCTATTTATTTATTTCTTTTTCTTGGTAAAAGACCGAGCTCTGGGAGAGAGAGAGAGAGAGAGAGAGGGAGAGTAGACGTCACGTATAATTATGGCCTGGGGATGCTGCTCTCCTCTCGGGGAGTGTAACCTCTTATTGGTTAGCTGCTTAGGTCATGTAATAATAATAATCTTCCTTGCAAATGGCCGCCAAAGAAAATAAGTGAATTAGCACAATGGCTCTTTGAGGGCCTGCGT
>NC_085865.1:44023693-44028693 GCF_034702125.1 Engraulis encrasicolus
ACACAGATATGGACACACACACACACATACATGGACACACACACACACACACACACACACACACACACACACACACACACACACACACACACACACACACACACACACACACACACACACACACACACACACACACACACATGAACACATATTGTACATCCATGACACACACACAGACATACTGTATACACAAAGGGATAGACATGCATGCATGCACATGACAATACACATAAACAAAAACTGTAATATACTCGGTTTCATACACACGCTATGCTACGCTACACAGCTTTAATCTGAAAGCTTAGTTTCATCTGACACATAAACTTTGAGACAGAGAAAAAATGATATAAACACAGAAAATTACCCTGAGAATATTAATGTCGGGAATGAAAGCCCTCACAAGAAATTACACCGAGCTATAAAAAGACTCTCGTCCTCACATCTGTCTCTCTTGGCAGGCAAACACACACACACACACACACACACACACACACACACACACACACACACACACACACACACACACACACACACACACACACACACACACACACACACACACACACACACACACACACACAAAATGTGTCACCTTCTTCTCCTCTGGGGTGTTTTTTTGGGAGAGCTTGAAGCCACCTGTCAGTCAAGAGATGACACAGCAACTTTCCTCTCCTCGCCTTTCCATATTTATTCCCCCATTTTCTGCCTTTTGTGTTTTAATGAGCCAGGTATTATTTTCAAAAACAATAATTACACATCTCACTCCCTGCTTTTTGCTCTTGCTTATCTGCGATGTCTTTGAGTAATAGGGAGGAAAAAAAGGAAAAATGGAGGGAAGGGAGAAAAAGAAATGTTGGGTGGAAGAATTCAATTAAGTTTGATTTCCAAAGGCATCATGTAAATGACCTGACTGGCATCTTTCTGGTTTACAGGAAAAGAGTGCTGAGAGGGGAAGGGGGGAGGGGGGGGGTTGTGTGTGTGTGTGTGTGTGTGTGTGTGTGTGTGTGTATGTGTGTGTGTGTGTGTGTGTGTGTGTGTGTGCGCACGTGTGTGTGGTGAAGGGGGAGGGGACAGAAGACTGCAGGGGAGCAAATTAAATTTACAGGTCTACTAACGATGTCCGACATCATAAAAATGTGCTCGCAAAAAAAAAAAAAAAACACCAGCCACTTTCCTCCCCGCCCAGAGAGAGAGAGAGAGAGAGAGAGAGAGAGAGAGAGAGAGAGAGAGATGTGAGACTAACAACACTCAACACAACACAACAACCACAGAAATGCTACTTGATGGTTTAAAATGATCTACGCTGTGCTCCTCTGTCTATCTAGCATACCGCAGCAGCAGCATGTTAGCGAGTGCTATACTCCTGTCGTAAAGGAGCTGGGGTGTGTTTAGGCGATACATGCATGCATAGGTGGGGGTGTGTAGGTGGCACAGCTTTAAAAAAAGTCTCTGACCTTGAACAGGCTACATTCTCAGAATCCTACACCCCCACGAGTGCACATCGCTACACACTCATACAGTAGGGCTTGTGTTAGCTAGTAGCTACAGTAGGTGAAGCATGCATAGATTTCTGTGGAGGGAGGGGGGGCTGATGTATTTGTAAGATGATGCACGAATGGGGCTGTATGGAAGCTGTGCCCTGTGGGAGTGGGAGTGGGAGTGGGCGACAGTTTTGTAAGATGACGCATGCATACAGTAGAGGTGTACAGGAGGTGTATTGCGTGACCGTGGCTCGTGGGAGGCGTGTTTTCACAAAAGCAGAACATCTTCCATACACCTGTGCATGTTTCGTAAGATGACGCATGTGCAGGGGTGTATGGAAGGTGTATCAGGTGGGAGTGGGTGAGTACTAGTAGGCCTAGTGTTTTGCAGAAGTTCAGCTGACCTTGTAGAGTTTGACACATGCACAGGGGGTGTATGGATGAAGAGTTTTAAGTGAGTGGGAGTAGGAAGTGGCTAGTAGGTGTAGCATTTTACAGAAGTTCAGCTGACCTTGTAGATTTTGAGCGCGCCCTCGTGCCTCTGTTTCATAAGATTATCCATGCACAGGGGCAGGACCGTATTGCTGGAAGCCAATGTAGGGCCCCTGGGCACTATACCTCACTGGTGCCCCCTTTATGAACAATATTTGTTACGTTTGTGTCTGGTGGTGCCCCCTCACTGATCAAAAATGGTTGGTGCCACTGGCCCTTATGGAGAATTTGGCCCTGACAGAGGTGTGTGGAGAGGTGTGAGTGAGTGGGAGTAGGAATGGCTGGTGGATGGAGTAGTTTTTTTTGTTAAGAAAATCAACTGACCTTGTAGAGTTTGAACGCGGCCTCGTGCCTCTGGTGTGTAGAGTGCAGCCGCAGCTTCTCCACGCTGTTGCTGTAGTAGTCGCAGGCGTTGCACTTGAGGTGCACGGGGTTGCCGATGGCGATGCACTTGAGGCGCCACTGGTTGGCCTTGCCGCCCTCCTTGATGTGCGCCACCAGCTGGTACTTCTGCATGTGCTTGTCCGTCTTGCAGTGCAGCTGGAAGTTGGCCTTCAGCTGCGTGTTGTAGTTGCACAGCTTGCACTGGTAGACGTCGCCGATCACGGCGCGCCACTCGTCCTCGGGCAGCGCGCGCTCGGCGTTCACGTGCACGCTCAGCGCCTCCAGGCTGTCCGAGGTGAAGCGGTTGCACACGGCGCACTGGAAGAGCTGAAGCAGCGGGTCGGTGATGCAGGACGAGAGGTCGGAGCCGCCTGCGGGGCCCATGCCGCCGCCCGGGCCCATGCCCATGCCGCCAGGGGACAGCATCCCGGACAGGTCGGAGCCGTCACCGCCCAGCAGCTGGGCACCGGCGCCCGCCAGACGGAACTCCACGGGCAACTCGCTGTTCACTGTTGGGATGGAGCGAGAGGGAGAGTAAAGAGTTAGAGAGGGAGGAGAGAAGACAATTGAATTCAAATAAATAGAAAAAGAAGAGAGTTTTCTATTCTGTTCTATAATTTACTGTATGGAGAGAGAGAGAGAGATAAAGAGAGAGAGAGAGAATAGTGAGAGTGAGTGAATAGTGAGAGTGAGAGAATAATCAGTGGAAAAACAAAGGAAGAAAGAGAACATAGAAGTGTGTGTGTGTGTGAGAGCGACAAGAGACAAGAGCGAAACGGAGCAAGTGTGTGTGTGCTTGTGTGGGTTTGAGTGTGTGTGTGTTCATGTTAAATATTGCCATGGGATGTAGAATAAGGCCAGGCCAGGTGTTCATTTGGGTGTAAGACAGAATGTGAGACAGAGCCAATGAAAGTGTGTGTGTGTGTGTGAAGGGGAGTAGTGTAGCAGAGATGTAGGACAGAGGGAGGAGAACCATTGAAGAAAGAGTGATGAGAACAGAGAGGGAAATTAGAGATATGAAAAGAGAGAAAAAAGAATGGGGAGATGTAGAAAAAGAAAAAGGGGAGTATTTCTCATTATTAAATGAAATTAAAAGGAGAGGAAGGCAGAGAGAATAGGGACCTGGTGTAAGGGAGGCAACTGAACCCACACAAAAGGATTTGATAAAGCAAAAGCTGCTGCTGGTAAGGAGTATGGCTTCTATAAAAGCTTAAACTATAAAAAGCTGTAATAGGATTGAATCAGGATCAATTACAATCACTCCTTTCAACTTCTAAACTCCCTCATCAGATATCTTTAATTACTCCTTCTAGGCATGCTAGGTCCCCCCCCCACCCCCACCCACACACACACACACACACACACACACACACACACACACACACATGAAAGCTGATCAATACAAAAGGACCGGCAGTATTTCCAAGCCTCGACACACACACACACACATGCACACCCACACATACAAAGATCATCTTACATTCTCTCAATCGTAATTTACTCCTTTGATCACCTCAGTTCTTCTACAAGTAAAATGGATCTTGTTTTCTCAGAGGTTGACATCGTGAATTACGACTGGTGAAATTCAACAATCATACTCGTGTAATGGTTTAGCACCCAAATTAGTAGTCACTCAATCTCATGTGACAGTTTTTAGAAAAAATAAAAAATAAATAAAAAAGGCTTCCTGAGGAGAGAAAGATTTGCAGCCTCGGAGGGGGAATAGAGAGCTCAACATGTCATTACATGGCAGCAGCTCCCGTGCACTGATATAAGTCGAGGTCAGGGGCTGCGAGGGGAATATTGGTTTGCAGAATTAGAAAGCAGGGAGCCTGTGTGTGTGTGTGTGTGTGTGTGTGTGTGTGTGTGTGTGTGTGTGTGTGTGTGTGTGTGTGTGTGTGTGTGTGTGTGTGTGTGTGTGTGTGTGTGTGTGTGTGTGTGTGTGTGTGTGTGTGTGCATCTGTCACATGTTTGGCCCTGCAGGTTAAGAGAGCCAAGCTGTGGATGAAATGAGAGAGCCGGCTGTGCTTTGCTGTGCTTTGCTGTGCTGTGTTGTGCTGTGTGCCTCGGCTACTGGGTCATTGTTTTAAAACCACACCTCTCTCTTTCTCTCTCCAGAGCTGCTCCCTGCCACAACACGTTTGTCCGAGGCTGTTACTTATTTATTTATATCTTTCTCCCTCTCTCTCGCTCTCTCTTTCTATCTCTATCTCTTTCTCTCGAACACAGAGGGAAAGGGTGGATTAAGCTGACTTAAGAAGAAGAAAAAAATGAAGAATAGGGCGATTAAGAATAATTCTCATGTGGTGGAGAATAATCATGGTTTTTAATCAAGAGAGGTAAAGATGGGAGACAATGATGATCATGGAGCTCTGTGAGAGGATGATGAGAGAAAAGGAGAGAGGCGTAGGTTAGAGTGAAAACAAACAAACAGATGAGATAGAGAGAGAGAGAATTTAAAAAAAAGAAAGAAAAGCAAGTGTTATAGTAGCTCACCGAGGTTGGGTCCGAGGGAGGCAGCGGTGGCCGGGTCGAGCTGGAAGGGGTTCATCATCATCTGTGTGGGGTCCGCGCCGCCGGGGTTCTCCAGCTTCATGCCGGTGAGGCCGATGTTCTGGGCCAGGTAGTACTGGTAGAGCTCGG
>NC_085865.1:44033693-44038693 GCF_034702125.1 Engraulis encrasicolus
GCTATTGCTGCTATTACTGCTGCGCTTTCAATTAAAAATGAAATACAGTGCATCCTTGCACCACGCTACACCGCTCGCTCCACCATTTTTTAACAAACAAGGAGGAAGTCCCTGGCAGAATAGCAGCAGCACCGGCCTCTCATTAGGGGCCCGTGTGCACACGCTCAGTGGGAGGAATCGGCTAATTGAGGACAGGGCTACAATCTGAGCGGAAAAAAAACAAAAAAAAACATTGCTTGTTGCCATCTTCTGTAGCGAAATAATGAAATATACAGTGAATAAATGGGGAGAATGGAGGGAATATATTTTAAGCGAAAACAACGCCAGCCATCCCCATCCAACCCCCCATGATGCCCCTGATGCGCCTCCTGGTCTTCGGAGTCTCCCCTTGTGCTCCACAACAGAGTAATTTGGGGATTAATTTACAGCAACCCTTAGCTAGCCAATGGCTCATGAGGGAGGGCCTGATGTATATTAACTACGGCGATAAAATCAAATGCTATTTTTTTTCTCTTTGTCTGTTGGTCTGCCTGTCTGTCTGTCTGCCTGTCCTTCCCTCCCTCTCCCTCTCTCCCTCTCCCTCTATCTGTCCCTCACCTACCCCTGCCTCTAATCAAGCATAATCTTGAGCATAAAGATACTGAAGCACAAGCTGGTACGGGGACAACAGAGATTAGAGAGAGAGAGAGATGGAGAGAGAGGGAGGGAGAGAGAGAGAAAGAGTGTGAGAGAGAGAGAAAGAGTGAGAGAGGGGGAAAGCGAGAGAGAGAGAGCGAGAGAGAGAGATAGAGAGAGAGAGAGAGAGAGAGAGAGAGAGAGGGAGAGCGAGAGAGAGAGAGAGAGAAAACCTGATAGAGATAGAGACAGAGGGGATGAGAGACAAAAAGTCATTTGTATTGTGCATGAGTGACAGATAGACTGTCAGATTAATCAAGGCAGAATGAAACATGGGAGAAGCAGATGAAAATGTCATTTTCCTGAGCTGAGCGAACATGTGGCGGTGGTCTCGCATGCACACACACATGCAGGCACGTACGCACGCACACACACACACAACACAGACACCCACTCACAATTACTCACAGTCATATCCCCACACACTCATGCACACACACAATTACTCACAATCATATCCATACACACACAAATACAATTCCATACAAATTGCAGTTCCCTTCTGTCACACACACACACACACACACGCACACACACACATCAGGCCAACAGCTGAATCAGAGTGAGAGCAGCGGAGCAGAGCTGTAGCGAGGTTGCCTTTCACACGGCGCCAAAAACACATTCAGTGCTGCAATTAGCTGGAAATTAGCCCCCATTTGCATCCAGTCACAAACATCAGACGCGGAGCCGGGATAGGGCAACGTTTATGCAATGCCAAAGGAATGAGGCAAACACACACATGCACACACACACACACACACACACACACACACACACACACACACACACACACACACACACACACACACACACACACACACACACACACACACACACACACACACACACACACACACACACACACACACACACACACACGCGACGACCCAAACACACACACACACACATCTTCACACAAACACACATGTTGGCAATATGAGGGTGGTGTGGATTACAATGTTCTCCTCTGATAATTTCTCTCCCCATCTCCCCTGTTAAGATCACAAGGTAACATCACAAAGACAGCAGCAGCAGCTGTGCCTCAAGGGCTTATGGGTGGATGGGTGCTGCGAGTGTGAGCGCGCGCGAGAGAGAGAGTGTGTGTGTGTGTGTGTTTGTGTGTGTGTGTGTGTGTGTGTGAGATACACGTCATTCTCTCTCACACAAAAACACACACAGACACACTACGTAACAGTGCAACAGCATTCCAGCTAACGTTTTGGGAGACTCCATCACACATCATAAAGCAGCAGCCCTTCTGACAGTGCTCATATAAGATTGCCTTCTCCGCCTCCCTGTCATCAGCCATACTGTCGTGCCGTCTGTGCACATTGCACTGTACTCTGCTGCGCTCGCCGCACTGTGATTTGTTCCCATTATATTTCACGTTTTTACATTCATCAGCGTTGTGGTGCTGGGAAATGAGACACAGATGTCCTGTACACGGAGCTACGTCGCTGTGCACTCGCTGTCCTCCATCTTCTCACGTTCACGTTGTGTTACACTTTCTTCAATTAAGGTAGTTTAAAACATAGCTTAGTATTATTATTATTAGCAGTAGTAGTAGAAGTAGTAGTAGTATTATTATTATTGTTGTTATTATTACTATTATTATTATCAGGCTGTTAGAACGCTGTGCCTCGTCCATTATTTACCTTGATATCGGGACACCTCGTTGGCCTTGTCACATGTTATTCCTCACTTATTATCATTATTATTATTATTATTATTATTATTAATAATAATAATAATAATAATAATGACACTAATATTATTGTTATCCTTTCCAGTAGTAGTAGTAGTGGTAGTATGGATACTAATGGCAGTTGTAATGGTGCCGGCCTACAGAACATTATGCCGCTGCTTTGTAGTGCAAAAAATGCAGGTGTGCAAGTTTGCTTGACGCAGTTTTGGACATAATAGACATGTTTTGTTTCTTCCTCCCGTTTTCTGTCAATAAATCATGCATGGCTTGACACTTCAAGAGGCGGGAAGCTCTCTCTCGCTCTCTCCCTCTCTGTGTGTGGTGGCGTGTGTGTTTTTCAATGTGTGTGTGCGTGTGTGCATGTGTGGTGCGGTGGCGTGTGTGTGTCTGTGTGTGTGTGTGTGTGTGTGTGTATGTGAGACGTCTTTCCCGCAGTAGAGCAGATGCCTATGAATCATTAGATCACAGTGAATTATAGACGAGTGTACAAAGCGATAAAGAGGCGCTTCTTGTTTTGATGCCAGACGGCTACCCGCTGACGTTAGCACACTGCATCCAGAAGAGATAGCTTACTGATATGCGGCTTGTCTGATGAGGCATCGTTCACTGTCAAACACTTTAAGTTGCGCGTAACGTAACTGCCGCGGTGGAATGCTAAGTTCATGCAGACTTTTTAAACTCGTCGGCACAGAGCCAGATATGCGGTGTGATGCGAGCGTTGGGCATGGGTCTCTCTCTCTCTCTTCAATCTCGTCTTGCATAAGCCAGTCGGACTTCACTCCAAATCAAAACTGTAGTCGCTGCTCCAGAGGAGAAGGCACTTCAGTACGAATCAAACAGTCCATTTTAACCCCCACAAACTGAAACAAGTGATCTGCTACAGACCTCTGATATATAAAAAAGGTCTCTGCATATGTGTCCGTGTGTGTGTGTGTGTGTGTGTGTGTTCTTGTGTGTTTCCAGTCTGATATAATTTGTGCAAAAACACATCTGAGAGCAGCCAGTGTAACTCCCCCTCACATGCACAGTTCACTGACATAACTGGTAACTGTGAAACATCTCTCCCCCCTCCCTTTCACAATGTTGCCACCTTCTTTCAATGCGGCCGAGAGAGCGAGAGAAAAAGAAAGCCCTACCTAACACAAAGATCCCTTCCTAAGAACAGAAAGTGGCTCTGTCCCTTTTCCCTCCCACCCCTCATCACTCTCTCTCTCTCTCTGTGTGTCTCTCTCTCTTTCATTCTCTCTCTCTCTCTCTTTCTTTTCTCTGTCTCCCCAACTCAACAATGAGGCCACAGATCTCTCTGCCTAGAAACCGTTTCAGCTCCTGTTAGAACAAAGACATAGCAAACAGCGTTTTCTACACCTCTGTTTTTTAATTAAGACTGTCCCTGCCCTCTCTCTCTCTCTCCCCCGCTCCCATTCCCGCTCCGTGGAGACAGTGTCTGTGAAGTGATTAAAAAGAATGTGATCTGATCAGGAGGGGGGCCTTGTGTGTGTGTGTGTGTGTGTGTGTGTGTGTGTGTGTGTGTGTGTGTGTGTGTGTGTGTGTGTGTGTGTGTGTGTGTGTGTGTGTGTGTGTGTGTGTGTGTGTGTGTGTGTGTGTGTGTGTGTGTGGTTGGTGGGGGGGTATAATAGGAAAGGAATGCTAGGTTTGCTGGAGTGCTAAGTTCTTGGGAAAGAGGGCAGAGAGGTTTCTTTTTGCCTTTTGTTTTTCCACCCCCCCACATACTGCGCCCCTTCCACCTTCCACACACACACACACACACACACACACACCCTTCTCCATCTGCCTTTCAGGAGCTTGCACCGGAGGACAGCAGGCTCTGGCAAAGCAGGGGATTTCTCTTGCTTTTAAAATTCCTCCTTCACTCTCTCTCTGCCTCTCTCCCTACTCCCTCTCCCTCTCTCCTCTATTCTTTGCCCCTCTTTCTTCTCCTTGCAGAAGCCAAATGCAGGTTAAAAGTTAGTGCACTCGTGTGTGCTCCGTGTGTTTTGCGGCGGTGACACGTTATAAAAAAGTGAGAGTGCGCTCAGCAGCAGCAGCAACGGCGGCGGAGAAATAAATAAAAACATCCTTGAATTATACGGGCGTACAGAAAGGTCACTTCTGTCTCGGCTTCGCCTTCTTCCCTTTTTTCTCCAGCGCGACCCCCGCAATAGCCCCCCACCTCCCACCTCCCACTGCAACCCCTCGCCCCCCCAACACCACCACCAAATCCTCTATCAAAATGTCATAGCGCGTTAGGCAAAGACAAAGGAGACTCACCGTGTGGAAGCTACACATATATCTAATCCTGACAACGCCATGAATGGGCCTTCACAAGTGTAATTATACTTGTTTATTTGTTGCCATGCTGAAAGAAGCTGATGAAAAATCCATCAAAGCGGTATTAGCCTCCCAAACATCAAGCGCCTTCTCCATCCGTGCCCTCCCAAGGACACCAGGGACCTTAATTCTTTTCTTGTTTAAGTCTTAAAAAAAGAAAGGGAATTGCAAAAAGAATAAGAGGAGGAGGAAGAGGGGGGGTGGTAGAGGAGAGCAGGAGGTGAGATGGGAGAGACAAAAAAATGAAGGTTGGTTTGCGTGACCATTTTTTTTTTCTTTTTTTTCCTTTTTT
>NC_085865.1:44043693-44061193 GCF_034702125.1 Engraulis encrasicolus
CGACATTTAACAACACATTAGAACACGGCGACCCAGACATCCCCCCCCCCTCTCTCGTTTTAAGAGAACAGGTGCTGCGTGCCTGGACGCCTCATGCAGTTCCTCATCCGCAGTAGTGGTCGTCGCCCAGCGGTATGCGGACGGTGCTAAACGCCGCTCCACACGCACACAGCTCAGCACTGCACAGCACAGCACAGAACAGGCGGCCCTGACTAGGGGAGAGAGAGAGAGAGAGAGAGAGCTATGTGTTTTTAAAGACGTGCGGGAGCCACCATGTCTAATTGTGGAGCCATTTTGTTAGTCAGTCGCGCTGACCTTTCCCCAGTGCTGTCATTTTCCCACAGCTACAATAAAGCCCTAAAGACTATGCTCACAGGACCGCCTGTCCCTCTAATTATCTTCATAAATATAATCACAGGGCGCACAGGTATCCGCTTATGCATTCCAATACTGTTAGGGAAGAGCGCAGTTTCAGCATTCCTCTCTTCCCTAGGACATATTTCAGCAGCAGGACGACGAGAAAAAAAAGAGAGAATAATCTGCAAATAACTTCAGCAACAAAACAAAAACCCCTGTCAAAACAATTCCTCGCACCAACGGGTGAATTCTTCTTGTAAATGGGCTCTCTTGTGTCGTATCAGGAGACTACTGCCGGCTGCTGACGTCCTAATATGTCTGAGCTAGACTTGCAGATCACCATGTCTCCCTGCAGCTCCGCTCTGGACCCAGGGAATTACTAATTAACTTAAGGTTGGGGACTCTATTTAATTACAGAGCTCCAACTGAAATGAACTTTAGACCAAAAAAAAAGAAAAGAAAGAAACGCATTTGCTTTTTTAAACAAACTCATTTCTGACAGCTGTTGCGAGTTTACCCTCCGCTAAGACTGGGGGAAAAAAAGAAAAAGAAAGAAAGAGGAAGGAAAAAAAACATTTGTTTTCTTTGCCATCATTGGGTCATTACTTAGATGAAAAAGGGGACACAGAGAAATGACGGAAAGAGAGGAGAGTACACACATTTATGTTTTAATTGGGTTGCTCTCCAAATAAACAACTGTCAGCTGCAATTAGCATAGATTCCGATTAGGGGCAAAATATTCCATTATCAAATCAACCCCCATGTCTTGCGAACTATGAATCAAATTTACTCTCCAATATAAATTCCACAGTTTGCTGGCATCCGTACCTACAAATCCCATTTACAATGGGTTCAACAAAAAAAAAATATGAAAAGTAACATTTGAAAAATAATCATATTTTGAAGAAAAGAAAGGCTCGATTCATTAATTTGGACCGGGGAAGATCCATGTCAGAGATGAAAGGAGGGCACAGCTCAGTGGAGCCTAGGTTTGGCAAGGAAGAGGAGAGAGAGAGAGAGAGAGAGAGAGAGAGAGAGAGAGAGAGAGAGAGAGAGAGAGAGAGAGAGAGAGAGAGAGCGAGAGAGAGAGAGAGCAGAGCGCGGCGAGTGAGCGAGTGCAATATTACAGGAATTACGGCTTATTTTCACAGATGCCGTCGGAAAGCCCCGGCAGCCTGCGTCTCCTCCACCGCAAACATATTATCAGAGGAGCAAGAGGGGAGGAGAGGAGAGGAGAGGAGGGAGGGAGGAGGGGGTAGAGAGGAGAGGAGACAGGGAAGGAGAGGAGAGCAATGGACCAGAGAGGAGAGCAGAAGAGAAGAGAAGAGAAGAGAAGAGAAGAGAAGAGAAGAGAAGAGAAGAGAAGAGAAGAGAAGAGAAGAATATAAGGGAGGACAAAAGAAAAGAGGGGAGAAGAGAAGAAGAGGAGTGGAAGATGGAGGATGCCGAGCAAAGTGACTCTACAGCCATCATGACCAGCACTGCTACTGCATCCAGTGGGGGGTGTCAATGATGACCCACCCCCGAACAAAAACAAGATGAAAGAAAAAAAACAAACAAAAACAAACCCAACACAAATACATCAAGCGAGGCATTGTTGGCAGAACAAAAACAAAAATATGGAAACGCTGGAAAAAAGAAAGTAGAGCACACGATCTCTAGACCTTGATGCCAACAAAATGTGTTTTTTGTTGTCAAACACCAATGAGTAACGACAACAAACAAGACATGAAGTATCACACAGAGTTTATGTGTGTGTGCATGTGTGTGTGTGTGTGTGTGTGTATGTGTGTGTGTGTGTGTGTGTGTGTGTGTGTGTGTGTGTGTGTGTGTGTGTGTGTGTACCTCCTTCTCTCTCTTTGAAAAGAATATTTTTTAGAAAATTACCCGTAGCGTATTAGTATGCGTCACCAGATCTTTTTGTAAGCCTTAGATTTGATTTTCTGTGGAATACCCCAAATGGACCTCAATTTCCCCTAATGGTTCCTTCGTACAATTTCAGAGGGGGAGTGAGAGACACACTGTAAAAAAATATATAGTTCTATTTCACTTTTGAACTTTCGGCACTTTTCTTAAAATTGTCCATAAAAGTTTTCAGATGGATGCGTGACATGGGTATCTGACTTTTCCACAGAGAGAGAAAAAAAATCGGACCAAGAGGAACGACTAAACGACCCCATAGTTTAAACCCATAATGGATAGAAAAGAAAAAAATAACGTTTCTTCCTTTTACGACCGCTTAAAAGGCATTTCTTTACAAAAATACACACGAGCAGCCCTTCCTTAGCATCCCGCGTCACCTTCCGCGGAGCCGGTCCCCATGCCAAATTCCAGCAAAATTACCCCGGCTAGTCTAGCCTCCTGCTACAACCAAACCATTTACACATCATTAAACGTGATGACAAGATGACCTATTAGGATACGACCAGAAAGGTCTCTGTTCGTCCGTGGCACTGGAAAGTCTAAACTTCTTTAAAGCAAATAATTAGAGATGATTCCTCGTACGGCCCAGGGTCTGAGCGGAGAGGAGCGGGGACCCGGTCGGGGCCTAGACTGCCACAGGATATGAGGAGTCTAGTATTAACTAAATACCTCTCCTGGGACTGCTGGAGTAGTGCTCACCCTCCACCCTACACAAACACTGGGCCCAACCGGGTTAGTGTACATACGCACGCTCGCCTGTCTGTGTGTGTGTGCGTGTGTGTCTGGAAAGATCCTTTCTCTACAGGCATGAGCACACACAGATACATATCTTCTCCACACACACGTCCACCCACACATATCTTAGCACACACACGCACATGCACACACACACACACACTCACTCTCTCTCTCACTCATTCACTCTCTCTTTCTCTCTCTCTGTCTCTCTGTCACACACACATGAGCACGGACGCACGCACACTCCAGCGAGGCAGCAGTGCCAGCAGATAGCCAGTCAGGCAGGCCGACAGTCAGGTGGAGTGGTTGCTGTATTAATATCCTCTTTTCATTACGGCCAAGGATAACTGTGCATGTTGCATATTCATTAGGGCCGGCACTCATTTATCTGTACACTTAAGACACTACAGTCATACATATTTAATTAGCCCTGCAACCCTCTCATGATCGCTAATAATGGCTTGTTATCCAAAGCCAATTGGCTTTGAAAATGTGCAGCACAATCCGGCATGTCTGCATGGCGTATACATATATTATGAGATCAGAGAGACCCGGGAGACGCCACAAGAGGCCTTGTACGAGGAAATGACACACACTGACACACGCACACACGCGCACGCACACAATGACACACACACACACACACACACACACACACACACACACACACACACACACACACACACACACACAATGACACACACACACACACACGCAAATGACACACATGCTGATGGCTGCCATTTTGGCCATTGAGGAGGCTACAGCACTTTACTGTTGGCAGGAAAACCATCAGGACCGACTGCTGGACTGGACGATGTATCTCTGCTGCATCTGGACTGTAGTAATACAGACTTTTAATGTGTCTTTGCTTTACATGACTTTGATCCCCCCTGAGAGTTAGTGAGTGTGTGCTTTTTACGAAGAATTCGTCTGCGGATGTATTTCCTGGAAAGTTGTGTGCGTGTGTGTGTGTGTGTAATTCTTCAAGCAGCACGGCCCCGGTCATCATACATATGTATTACAGACTAAACATTGTGTCTGTTCCTTGCTTTAAAAACGTTGTGCGACAAGCCTCGTTAAAATTCACAAAGGTGACTTGCAGTCTGGTCTTTGGGAGAAAATAAAAGACTGTTCGTCCAACATGTTATGACATGTCCTCCTGTTTTAAAAAAACAGACATAGAACAAAAAACTAATAAATACAAACAAGACCATACACCACAGCCCCAAAAGACTCTGCTCTGTCAGTAACACCTTACTATTCAGCACGCAAACACGTAGGGTTCTTCAACCTTTCAGCACCTGTAAAATTGTACATATTAAATCCCATAACAATGTCTCTGTTAAAATAAACAACATGGTTTAACATCTACACAGCAAGCGCAAATGGAACGCAAGTGACTTATCAAGGCACTGAGAGAATGCACAATAGCATGGACTGTTTTTTGAATAATGGACTATTAAAAAAACTGAGATCTGGAAGGCGACTGTGCTGTCACAGAGCTAGAACTGAGAGACAGAGAAAGAGCTTTTTTCCTCATGCCAATTGCTTACTGAATTCCTCCTAATTACTTTGATTGAACACACACACACACATACACACACACACACACACACCTTTTATTTTTATTTTATTTCTTCTTCACCCTTCTTCTGCACATTTGTTTTGCACCGGCCATGCATTTCATTACAAGTGCCACGAAAGTGTCTCTATGTAGGCTACATGACAAATAAATATCCTCGAATCCTTGAATCCTTGAATACTTGAAATACTGTACCAGAGCTTTGTTAGCCCTCGTAGCCTACTACTACAGTGCTGTTTCAGGAAGTAAGGAGGATGTCACAGGCTCTGCAACATCGCCCAGCACTAAGCCAACCCTGGCCCCTGCATGGTGAGTGACTGGACCGCACAGTGAAAGTGCAAGTCCTCACAGCCTGTAATAGCACGACCTCTGTGACCCTTGACCCTGGAGGCAGCGCTCCTGCCTGCCTGCCTTGCTCGCCAGCGCAGGGAGAGAGCCAGTGCGGTGAGGTTGGGTCGTGTCTGGATCAGCAACCCTGATTCGTCAGGAACCCGCGGACACACTTACTGAGACAGGAGCGAGGGGGAACTGGACGCTGCCAGATTAAATGAACACAGCTGGGTTTACATAAGAAAGATCTCGCTCCCATACTTTAACCTGAGCTCACTGGAGAGAGGGAGAGAGAGAGAGAGGGAGAGAGGGTAGAGCTAGACAGACAGAGAATGAGGGATGGAATGAAATCACCAAGCTGAAATCATTTGGGGTAAGACGAGGCGCACAGGAGAAAGCTTAGCATCAATTCTCCATCACACCAGTGCCTCGGAGAATGCTGCTTGTCTTTTACAGGAAAATAAATGCATATATACAAATCCTCAATCTACTGCTATTCATTTAAATGTCCCGAGCAAAGATGGCTCATGCGAATGATGGTGAGCTTGAGAAAACGGGGGGTGGCGGGGGTGGTTTTAGTGATGGAGGGATGGGGGGTGGGGGGGGAATCCCCTCTATTCCGAAGAGGCGCGGACTGACAGAGGGAGAAACGCTATCCCGGCTGGCCGCGGCCCAACACCAACAAAAACATTTAGATAACTCTGTTCAATAATGAAAGTTTTCAGTAAGGACAGAAATTACATTTCCTCTCCATAACAAGTCTTTCCCATAACACTCTCCCCACTCCTACTCCTTAAGAAAAAAGGCTAATTCTCAAAAAAGAAAAAGGAAAAGAAAAAAAAACACAAACGCACAGCTGTCCTCATCATCGCTTTGTACAAGGCATCATCAGTAAATCTGTTAGTCTCCTCTTACCCCCTCCAAAATAAAAAGTAAAAAAAAAAGGAGGGGGGGCAGTTTTTCGGGATGCATCTAAGCAGAGTGGAGACAATCCTACAGGGGTGAAAGGGACACTCTGCTGCATACAAGTTTCCTTTGGCAGCCACGCTGAAAGTCAACATCTGGTAAAGTATGTCAAAGCCCCTTTGCTCTACGCTCTACTCTCGCTCTGCTCAACCCAGTCCAGCCAGACAAGCTTGCCAGGACAAGGTCTCAACTGCGCAATCCACTCCAGCTCGGCCAAAAAAGAAAAGTAAAGAAAAGCGGGACTCAAAAAAACACTAAACGGTCCTTCGAGGAGCATCTTTCATGTCTTGAGCATGAGGGGGTTAAAAGAGAATGGCTGTGTCATCTTTTGAAAGATCGACACAGAGTGGAGCAGAGAGAGAGAGAGGGAGAGGGAGAGAGAGAGAGAGAGAGAGTTTTTTTTACCTCCTATTGACGAGGAGGAACTATTAAGTTGCTCTCATCACGGGGGAGAAGGCAGAGAAGAGAAAAGGCTGCTTTGTCCGAAAACGCTGCACTTCCCCTCGGCCGGCTCTCTTTTCCATAAAAAAAATTTGCATTTGAAAAAAAGAGGCTAGTTATGATGCACAAAAGGTCAGTGAAAAAGGACCCTGACCTAGTGGAAAACAACACAAACAACATGGGGACGATTCTTTTTGTCACCGCCTAATGCTCGGCCACAAGATCATTTCCATACAGAGAGAGAGAGAGAGAGAGAGAGAGAGAGAGAGAGAGAGAGAGAGAGAGAGAGAGAGAGGCAGGGGGGGAGACAGGGAGGAAGAGTGTGAGAGAGAGAGAGAGAGAGAGAGAGAGAGAGAGAGAGAGAGAGAGAGAGAGAGAGAGAGAGAGAGAGAGACACACAGAGAGACACAGAGAGACACAGAGAGAGAGGGGACAGTAATGATGCTGCTCCTCTCTACACCTCCCCAAGTGGCAGTCGGGACTAACGTCACACAGAGACCAGTTCAGTGCATCCCAACCCCACATCTTCAACTGATGTTCTCAGGGTACACACGGAAACGGACGGAAGAAAACAAAACAACAACAAAAACCAAACACAAATACAAAACAATAAGAGCAACAGAAATAACCTTGCTGCCAACATCTTGAGGCTACACTTGTTTTCTCTGTATGTTGTTGTGCCCTTGTATAGAAAAAGCCCCAATTTTTTAACAGCACTGTCAACAGGATTAATTGACTTACAGATCTTGATTCTCTCCTCCCCATCTTGGCATTTCTCCTGGCGGGAAAGGCAGGCAACTGTGCTCCATTAGAACAATGCCTGTAATGTTTTCTGCGTCAAGACACGCTCATCCATTTTTTTTCCTCTCCCCCTCCCCGTTATTCCGTGTGTGCGCTGTGCCGCTACGCTACGCTACGGCTAAAAGGAGCCCCATATTTACCAGTGGCTGTCTCGCTCATTACCATACATATTGCTTCACGTGACTTACAAAATCTGCCCGCATCTCGGGAGGCTCCAGAAATATGAGCCGGTCCGCTTGTTGTCTCAAGTCCTCGACAAACACATCTTTGGGGAGAGAGAGATGGAGCCAGGACCCCGGGAATAAAAAGGGGAAGAGAGGAAAAAGAGGCAAGCATTTTCATCTTTTCCTTTCATCTTAGCCACCCAGTCAACCATTCAACGGGCCCTTCTTTTCAGAGGGGTGGCTGTGCATTATGCAAAGCAATGCTAATCCTTTTCGGATGCTTTCAAACTCATATAAACCCCCTTTTCCCCATTCCTCCCTGCTGCAGAGCAATTATATCAGTTTACATACCCGTCCAAAATGCTATTATTATTTTTTGCATTATTTATTTTTTCCCTGAAAATAAGATTAATGCAGAGGAACCAGTGTCTCATCAACTGTCCCTGTCATCTTGGGCGACTGGAGAAAAACTACAGATTATTTAAGATAAGTGTGTGTGTGTGTGTGTGTGTGTGTGTGTGTGTGTGTGTGTGTGTGTGTGTGTGTGTGTGTGTGTGTGTGTGTGTTTATGCTCGTGCTTGTGTGTTTTCCCTTCTTTTTTATAATGGATTGGCTTTAAGCGTGTTATTCAATTAGCCTAAGGGAAGGGAACAGCACTTTTCGCTGCTATGGAAAAACTCTTTCCCGCACTGACCCTCTCTCTCTTGACTTCAGCCAGTCAGGGTCTAGAGAGAGAGAGAGAGAGAGAGAGAGAGAGAGAGAGAGAGAGAGAGAGAGAGAGAGAGAAGCTGATCTATTAATCAGAGGGGCATTATGAAACAGCGCTGCCATAGGCTGATGCTGTATCGCTAGGCTAGGCTGCCGTACGTCCCTTAATTCTCCATCCGACCACAGGCCCATTGTCTTCCACGTGCATAAGAAGCTGAGCCAAGAGAAGAGAGAGAGAAGGGGAGGGGGAAGAGGGGGTGTGGAAGAGGGGTGGTAGAGGGGTTTGAAGAGGGGTTTGGCGGATGGGGGGGCGGCAGGTCAACCAAAAAAGACAGCATATTTGCATATGCAAATGACAACCACACACGGGTTGGCAACACGTGTAAACAAGTGTCGCTGTGAGGTGGATTAAGCTCACAGCCCTTTTTCTTTCTTTTACTTTAGGGAGGGGGGGGTGGTGTTTGACAGAGGCTGGGAGGCGGTGAAGGAGGAGGGGCAGAGGGTCATGTGGGGGGATTGAGAGGGGGCGGTGAGGGGGGTGTGTGTGCATTACTCAGCACAATTAAGCAAGTCTCCATGGAGACTAATGAAATTTATGCTTTGGGTCCGACTTCAAATTAGATAGCTGGTGATGCCTTTTCCACAATCCCCGAGCCGTCGAGCTCCATTATTTGCCCGGGAACAATGAGCCGTTTGTGGGGGCGGGCAGCTGATCCCCGGCCAGCTGAACAAACCTTGCGAGTCGACAATTTGCATATGTTAATATAATTAATCGCTAATTACATGAAGCATGTACATGCTCTCGCTGTGCTATCCCCAGGCGCTGCCAGGCTTGAACCCCGGCCAAGTGTTTAACCCTTCAGACTTGCCTCTGAGCGGGGAGAGGAGAGGAGAGCCCCCGCGTGTTATGGTACAGCCTCGGGGCCAACACACAAAAAGCCCCCCCCACTTAATACATTAAGCCAGCTCCCTGACTTCTCAGCTTTCCACCCCCACCCACCCACAAGCCAACTCACACAGACTACACACACACACACACCCCTCCCTCCACTCATAGAGCACCCTACACTACCCACACCAAAACTACACTCCCTCCATGCACACATACACACACGCACACGCACACACACAAGCCTACATGAGCGCGCACACATACACATGAGCGCACACAAACAAATACTGACACACACACACACACACACTCTCTCTCTCTCATATACATCAGGGCATGTTCTGATGCATCCTAACTGGACTAAATTCAATTGGGCCGACGACAACAGAGGGCCCACAGTTCCTCGGACAACAATGTGATAATTTTCCGTCGCTATCTATCTATGGCCATAACAGTGGAATGCACGTAAGCAGACACTCGTATTACAGCTTTATGAATTTCATAAATCCATACTTAAATCAGTGAAATGACCGGCCATGGACTTCTTGCTTGTATCACATCAAAAGAATTGTAAAAAAAGGGGCGACAAAACGTTTTCAGATGTAAACATAAAAATGTAGGAATGCCACATTCTACTAAACAGCCATACATCGAGGTGGTTGACATTTGCATCATGTGCGTGGAGCAGAATAAAGAAGCTGGCATGAAAAAGGGGAAGAAAAGAAAAGAAGAAGAGGAAGAAAAAAAAGAAAACAGAGCACCCTGAAACCCCTGCAATGGCCGGCCCTTTGGAGAGCGTAATAGACAGGAATCTTCAGAGAAATCAAAAAGCCATGGAGCAGATTAAAGAGGCCTTTGTCCTGCCTCCATGTTGCGTTCCTTTTTAGCCGGCTAAATTAAGCGAGGCTGTTCAAAAAGATGAAGGGAAGAAAGAGACGACGGAGAGAAAGAGAAAGAGAGACCCGAGTGGTGGAAAGGAAGGAAAGAAAAAAAAATGTGTATCACATATGAATTTCATGCAGGTGTGTGTGTGTGTGTGTGTGTGTGTGTGTGTGTGTGTGTGTGTGTGTGTGTCCAGGAAACATGGAACCAGATGGTACAGGAGGAACAGAAAACAAACACCTAATGACAGACAGAGAAGCCGGGCAAGGGCACACACACACACACACACACACACACACACACACACACACACACACACACACACACACACACACACACACACACACACACACACACACACACACACACACACACACACACACACACACACACACACACACACACAGGGGCTGGAGGGGGGAGAAGAAGCAGAAGAAGGGGAAAAAGGCCCCACGATGGGTGTCAGCTCTTAAGAAAACAGAAAATAAAGCTAACCCCCGTGACATCGGAAACGGAATGAGATAATGAATTTCCACACACAGGCAGTCGAGCAGCATGCATGGCTGGCACAATGGAAGACTGTACAGTGCTTTTTGCAGGACGCGTTGCTTTTTCTTGCATTTTCAGAGAGGGGGGAAAAAATCATCTTTTTCATCTACAAGGCGCCTTTCTTGGCCCTGACTACAAGGCGATTTTAATTCTTTGCTTTCTGACCTCATCAAAAAAATTCAGGGAGACACATATTTAATGGAAGCGAGTGTATTCTGTTTATCAATGAATGCATAATATATGCTGTGCCTGTGTGTGCGAGTACATGTGTGAGAGTGTGTGTGTGTGTGTGTGTGTGTGTGTGTGTGTGTGTGTGTGTGTGTGTGTGAGAGAGAGAGAGAGAGAGAGAGAGAGAGAGAGAGAGATGAGAGCGTAATGACACAGAAAGATGCTGCATGTGTGGATCTGTGTACGCAAGTGTACACAAGTGTGTATGTCTGTACGCATGCATGTTGGTTGGCCACAGAGAGAGAGCGGGATATAGAAAGGCCGTTTAAGAGTCTAGGAGCCGCCATGTAAGGACATATGCATTCAGATAAGAATTAATATATGGACAACCGAGTGCCACAAGACTGTGACTGTCATCCGCCACCACGCCGCCATTGGGGAGGCTTTCGAGGACGCAGCCTACTGAGCGAAGCAACAAGACAGGCTTGATGCAAGCCTCTCTCGTCCTCTTTCCCTCTTACGCTTTACGGTAAAGGTCCGTACTGGACCCGGGACTTATTGAGGTGGAAACCATAAAAAATGAAGGAGGGAAATTTAATCCCTGAAATATTGATTTGCACATTAATGTCATATAGGCAGACGGCAATTTGGCTCTGTGGAAATGACACTTTGTGGAAGCCTAAAGCCTGAGCCTCACTGTCTCTTTTCCATACAGAGCATGGAGATGAGTCTATACACAACTTTTCGCCATCAGGTGCTTTTGCTGGCTGACTTTGCTACATCCCATTCACCCTAGCCGTCATCTGTGCCCCATTTAGCCATCAGAAAATAAACACGGAGGTTAGGAGACACAAAAGATGCCTCTCCATGGCTCTCTCTACACACACACCAAACACACACACACACACACACACACATGCACGCACACACACCAACGCACGCACACACGCACGCATACACACACACACACACACACACACCAGACTATAACCAAGACACAGAGCATGCAGATAACGCACAGTACCTTTACAGCTAAAGTCACAAGGACAAACACATTATTCTGATGTACTTCCAAAGCAATATGCTGGTGGATCAATGCATCCTCAATTATTTTGAGAACACCTATGTATTGATTCCCATCCAACGACATATCTCACAACATTTACAGTTAAGATGTTAGCCACTGTGCAAACCTAACAGAACATCTTTAGGCCATGATAGCGTGCCACCAAACACACACTTCAACAAAAAATATGCACACCAACGCCAAGGCAGAGGTAAAACCAAAAACAAGACAAGTTTAATCTTTCCACTAAAATGAAACAAGCTCTTTGACAAATAAAAACAGCTTCTGCACTGGCTATTTATAAATAAATCAACACACAATAAACAAGCAAGGGCTGTGTTTACAAAAAATATATAACAATGGTAATAATACCAGACGCACTAATACTAGCAGTATTACAAGAGGCTTTAAAGAGGTACAGGTAAAACATTAAAAATATACAGTCCTTTAAATCCACATTTGGAATAAAATCCAATTCTCGGGTGGAAAATAATTTTCCATTTGAGTAAAACAGTCTATAGTACATCCGCATCTATTACGCATCTATTCCCAAACTAAACAAATGAATTATTTGCCTTTTGATGCTTATCTAATTTTCTATAAAATGAACAAAACATAGAAGTGATAAATCCATAAAAAGGATGCGTAAAGACCCACAAAAATCCTGGAAAATAAGCCATGTCTCCAGCACATGATACGGAGCGCCGGAGCCCTTACACACACCGCTACATACCGGGGTTTGTGTTGTGCTCCCCTCCTGCCCTGTTTTTTTCTGGGCTCTCAATGCAAGCGATCGATGCCCTTGTCACTGTCGCGTTCCAATCGGAGCCAAGACTCAGTCTGAAACTAACCATCAACCTAAAAGCCAAGACACCCTAGGTTTCCCCTATCTTGCCCTATGTCCAATGTTACGATTATACCTAAAAAAAACAATAACACGTAGAAGTTTACGAATCCGTGGAATCACACGACCATCTGCAAGGACAAGTCGTTGAATGGGAAACATGATACGAGAAAAGGGAATAAGCAGCAAAATGGAACTTACGGGAAGAAGACTGAAGTAAAATGGGAACTAGGGTTGATGATCGTATGAAAACGTCGTGTTTTTATCTGCCCATTTTCAATGCCAGACACTTAAGATCCCCGGAGTTGTTGTCTTGGTGGGACCTGCCTGATGTTAGAGTTCTATTCCTCCTATCGGTCTCTTTTCTCGGCGACACAGACATCCACGCCGCGGTAAAGGGAAACTCCTTTGCACGCAGCAGGTAATAGCAGATGTATACCGAGTGATATGTTGGATGCAAATGGCTTCGTATGAGGGAATCCTTGATCACCGACACCGACTACCGCTGAAAGCGACAGCCCCGTATTCACATGCCTGAATCCCCGGCACGTCGCGACACTGTTTCGCCAAAGTGTTATTAGAGTAGGCTGCGTGCTCCGAATGTTGCCTGTTTCAAGCGACATTGTTTCAAAAGATTCCGCCTCATAGCTGGGTCGAGATGCCCACAAAGGACTATCAGACAAGATCAAAGCATTTCTGTTCCAGCAAGCTAATAGCTGTACAAAAGCAGAGTCCAACTCTTGACCGAAAAGGGAGAAAACCGACACGAACGTGAAATCGGACCACTACTTTGAGGATTAATAATTAACAATGCGCCGTCTCTCTAAAACAAATCATACCGCCAGGTATGATAACGGGGAAAAGGCAAAATATCACAAATAGACGCGTAAATGAACTTTGAGAATAGAATGACTACGGGTTTGCTGTCATTCTCGGTTGTCCACGTACTGTAGGCTACTGACAGTTTGTTCTTAATAGCACGGCGTAACCGGTTTAAATAAACTAAACAGATTTTAAAAGGTAGATGAATGTCGAGAAAGTCTCACTAATGCCGTATTCTGAGAAAGGGATGTCAAAGATTCTGCGGAATCAACAAAGAAAGATAATCAATACGCGACCTAAATTTAACACCAACTACTCAATAAAAGTTAAAGCTGGAAAAAAAACTTACTTTCTTCCCCCGCAGATCCCTCCGCTTCTTCTCCGCTATACCGTTAGTAAAGAGAACCACATCCAGGGTAGGCGAAAGTGTGTAACAATGGAAAAAGAAAAATAATCCTCCAACTTTATTGGAAAAAATTAAAATGCGAATGGCGAGAGAATGAAGAAGCGATCCTTTGGGTCCGGGCGATTTGAGAGTGTCGACGGTTGCCTGGCTGTTAAGGTTGTGACGGGGTTGAGGAAAGAAGGAAAGGAAATGAAAATCCGATATGTCTTTATTCTGCTAATTATTATCGTTTTAGCCCTGTTTAAAAAAATGGCTGATTAAGTTGAGTGCGCATGTCTTTGTGTGTCTATTCCCGATATGCACTCTGGGAATGAGAGAGAGAGAGGGGGAGTGAGCAAGGGAGGGAGGGAGAGAGAGAGAGAGAGCAATAGAGAGAGAGAGAGAGGCGTAATTAGCGAGGTGATCAACAGTCTCCACATAGCAAATGACGCGCTGTTTCAACTTGGAGAGCCGTAGGGCAGCGCCGGCCAGATATTCAGAAACGATCTAATAGAGAGGGGACATCTTTTGGTTGGCTATACCAAATTGATGAACGTCATTCTTAACAATGCATGCATGAATATTTCTTGACTTTCAAACACAAGTCATGTTTTTGACTCAAGATGAAAATAACAAATAGATACGGTGCTGGAGGATGCGGGCGTGAGCGAGGATGGAAGCCAGGGTGCTGTGCGCGTCTCTACCATTGGCAGCATATTTACCCTACGCGGAACTATAGTTTTATGATGCTTTTTGAATAAAATGTCATTACATCAAATATTTTCACAATTATTTAAACACTATTCTGTTGCCTATCCTATCATCTGTTAAAGCGCACGAAAGTAGCCACAGCTTAACTGTTGGTTGGCAGTCACCAGTGAATCAACCGGCTATCTTTTCAGCAAACTTAGTTTGATTTTAAACAGCTAACCTTGAAATGAATTATAGATAAATGTAAACATTCCATATATTACAATTCATGTCATTTTTTTAATCCAGACCGCCATGCGACTAAAATAAAGGCTTTTGACAATTACGCAGTAAATACGCACGGTATGGCACAAAATCATGTAATAACAGTTTAATAAATCTGATGTTATCCTAATAAAATCTAGAAGTAATTATACATAGATATAGTTATATTTTTGTGATTTACTGTGAGCATGGCTGATACATAACTGGACACAGTTTATTCATCGCACAGCCTGCCTTCCATGAGTAAATAGTTGGTTATGCATGGCGATGCATGTACATGTAGATGCAAAGTGTAAATGCACACAACTTGAGTTTACTCAGAATTATGCTCTCTTGTTTATGTTCATATGTTCAATGTGAAAATGAAACAGCACCACCAGGCCTGTCCCACTGAAAGAGCATGGCCTTTGGTGGAGTAAAGGGGGATTCAGCTATGTGGCGATATTTTATATCAAATACAAAATCAGAGGCACTATGGGCATATTTGTGTACCTAAGACCTGGATTTTCTAGCAGGAATCCTTGGTGTCGTCTCACTGTTTTAGTCTACTAATGGTGGCTATCGAGAGAAGACCCTACAAGATGTTAATCGGGGGAAAAATCAAGAGATCGCCTCTCCTTTATGAAAAAATCGAAGGAGGTGAATTGAGTGAGCTAGCTTTCCGGATCTCACGATAAGGATGCTAGCAATACAGAGGCAGCACCGAGGCAAAGTCCTTCAGTGCGGTGTTAGAATCGGTGTGCCACGGATTCTGTCCGTCTTTGGCGGGGCGAAAGATGGTCAGCGGAGGCGTTACTTTTTCTCTCCGACTCATGGCTGCTTGTCCTCCGGGGAATCGTGCTGCCAGCCCCCTTGTGAGCCCTCATTAGGACAAGGGAATAGACAAGGACCGGAGCCCGGCAAGGCAGTGACAGAGACAGTCCCGCCGCACATCTACTTTAATGTAAACTCACTACGTTGGAGTAAAGGTTGTTGTAATGTTTGCAAATGTTGACGAGTGCATCTATCCAGTGTTCTGCGTGCGGAGGACTTTGAAACTATTGATTTTAAAGAGATGCCGTCTTTTGCAAGTATATTTGTGCATGCTGACTGATGTAATGATTGCATAATGTGGCGTTACTGGAAAACATCTTTAACAAGACTTTGAATAGATGTTCTATGTACAAATGGACAAAGTAAGAATTTAAAAGTGATAACGTCTGTGTGCTTCTGTCTCCACCCTCCTTTCCTTGCCTGCTGCTACCTCTCCTCTGGTTCTTTAGCCCTCCAAGACCGGGTTAACCATTATTGCGCTTCATTTCAATATGTAGCATCTTTAACCACATAGAGATTAATATTTTTGTATTCTGTGAGTGGAGGTGTATTTGCTTGCCCCCGTATGCCGTTAGCCTATTTTACGCACTTTTACGCACACGTTTGTGAAATTAGGTCATATCTGATTATTTTGCCGTGACAGTCCAGTATCCATCTTCTGACAGAACCACTTTGTAGTGTTTCGACACATTTTCTACATTTGCAATGAATTTACTGTAGAATTGCCAGATATATTTCATACAAAATAAAAAATATAATGCTCTATATTCAGGTTATGATACCTTGTCATTCATTGCGTGTATTACTATTAAAAAAAGATTGCTACCACAGGTACACACGTCCTTATCCACAATGGTTTAAATGTCCTATAGGCAACAACAGTTTAAAACCTGATATTTTTCCATTTTGTTTAACTTGATGAAGTTCCATGTGCATAAGCGTGTCCCTCCTTCGGGATAAAGGGTTTGGGGAAAACGCCTGGCGCCCTCTGGGGATGAGAGGTCATGTTTTGTCACAGAGAGACCCTCTCTCCACCACCACAAAACCGGCAGAAATATATTGTATGAAAACAATAACTAAGCACTCAGCACACAACAAACCTTACAAATGGCAAAACTTTCAGAAATAGAGGCTTGAGGGGAAAGGCCCAATGTTTGTAGCCATGCTCTAATCCACAAAACCATTGCAGGTAAAAATATATATTTGGATTTCAATATTGTGTATGTCATAACGCAATATTATGACAACTGAAAACAACTGAAATCGATATCTATCTTTGGGTGAAAGCGGTGAAGTTGTGCAGGTGAAAATCCAGAATATCATAATAAACAAAAGCGCCCAGAGTCCAGAGAGTGCATGCAATATTAACATGTCTTGCATTATAATTCGCCTAGTTAAAATATTATTCTATAAAACAAAATAAAAAAGGAAAATGGTTGAAAATGCCACCTTTATGCATTAAAAACCCAGGGAGTACTTTCCTCTGATTTGTGTTTTCCGTAGCAAACCGACACACCAGACATCGATAAATTTACTTTCTTTCTAATGTTACAACTGCTAATATTGTGTCTCCAAAGCGCAATTAAAAGAAAGCCCAGCAGGAATAAATATAAAACAAGAACTACCTTTGGTATTAGAGAGTATCCCGTGTTCTTTCTTCTTCTCTGATGCTCCTCTTATAGCATATGGAAACTCCTGTCAAAATGCCTAGATTTGGCACATTGTCATTGAATAGAAAGGAGCGCACTGATGCCGGCTGAGAAAATGGGAAAGAAGTTGGGGATAGGCTGCTGCCTCCCTCAATGCTGACTTATCTAACTTTAATTTCATATTCCACAATCACTCACAGATGCCATACAATTTCAGCGATTTTAATGAGGAGCAAATGATTGCTCTTTTGCCATATTTTTATGATTCCACGAATATGAACACTTTTGTGCAATCCTTGTTTTCGCCGGTAGGCTTTAATATCATTTTACCTTCTTGTTGTTTTGTATAATACATAAGGTGACAAACGATTATTTGTTTGGTAGCCTAATGTTACTCAAAACACAGGGAATTTGCGAACACGTGGCAAAAATCATTTCTAAC
>NC_085865.1:44066193-44093693 GCF_034702125.1 Engraulis encrasicolus
GAGAGAGAGAGAGACTGTGCGACTGTGCTTGAGATGTCATGATGATTGCCTTTGACTCTCTCTAAATACTAGTGGGCAGTGCAGCCAGAGGACACATGGAGTAGCACAAGTTGCATATGCAAAACAGCTCATATTCGTTTAGGCTCCTCCTTCTATCCCTCGCTCCCTCCCTCCCTCGCTCCCCTCCCTCCTCTAGGCCAGAAAGCTCAGGCACCTGGATGCCCACCATCTTATGGGGTTTAAAATGGGATAATGTGACGTTAATCTGCAGATGTAATGGTGTTCAAAAAAAGGAATAAAAAAAGGAAATAAGGAGGAAAAAAAGGGAGGGATGAGATGAGATGGGCTTCGGGAGGAGTGTGTGTGTGTGTGTTTGTGTGTGTGTCTGTGTGTGTGTGTGTGTGTGTGCGCGTGCGCACCCGTGTGCACAGGCACCTCGATTCTTCTCACCTGGTTGGATGGAGGATTGGGCTTAAATCACACACGGGCCGTGTCCGAGAGAGAGCAAGAGAGACAGAGAGAGAGAGAGAGAGAGAGAGAGAGAGAGAGAGAGAGGAGCATAGGAGCATCTCGCCCAAGTTTAATAGGAAGACACTTAATAACCCTTTTTTATCCGCACCCGCTATCAATCACGCCTGTCTGGGCTCTGCTGAATCAAAGCAAAAGTGTTCTTCACAGATGACTGATTAGAAACGCAAAATCACAAGATCCATCTTCATGGTCACTTTTATTAGAGTCATTTTTAAACTGACAGCAACCTGCTCGGTCTCAGAACACTGCCTCTCGCCACCACGCCAGGACCAAATGACAATATGCTGCAGAACGGTAAAGAGAGAGAGATGGAGAGAGGCGGGCAGAAAATGATGGAGGGAGAGAGAAAAAAAAGAGAGAGAGAGAGAGAGAGAGAGAGAGAGAGAGAGAGAGAGAGAGAGAGAGAGAGAGAGAGAGAGAGAGAGGGAGGGATAGAGAGAGGGAGAAAAGGGGGATCTATTGTCTGGGGAGTGGGCTGCATCCTGTTCCCATATATATATATATATATATATATATATATATATATATATATATATATATATATATATATATATATATATATATATATATATATATATATTTATTTATTTATTTTTTCGAGGGGAGATACTAAAAATACATATTTGTATTACACACCTCCCTTGGCCAGGATATATCTCCTGTACAAATAATACATATGTATGTGTTATTTATCAGAAAGAGCGGCAAAGGAGTCCAAATGTACACGGGCATGAGCCATAAACTCGAATGCGTCTAAAGGATGAAAATAAAGCACATGCAGACTCACACGCACGCACATGCGTGAACACACGCACACACACACACACATGCAAACACACGCAAACACACACAGACAGACAGACACAGACAGACAGACAGACAGACAGACAGACAGACAGACAGACAGACAGACAGACAGACAGACACACACACACACACACACACACACACACACACACACACACACACAGGTTGTGAAAAGCATTCTCCTTAAAAAAAACAAGACAAAAAGAAAAAAACAAAAACAGACAGAGCCGTGATTTTATTTCAGAAATTTAGAGGGTGTGTGCATATTAAATGTCATTCAAATTATCAGGCCACAATCAGACAGAGGCTGAGAGGCTGAACTGAATGGTGGATGTGATGCATGTGAAAGGAGAAGGAGAGAAAGCCCTTTTTCTCTAGCTGACTCTACCTCCAGGCTCTGGGGGGGCTTAGTGATATGCTAATCGTAATTGACATCAATCTAAAAAATCAGTTGAGGTTACATGTGTCTAAGGTTATATTTACATCCAAAGAGGGAAAAAAACAAAACAAAAGAAACTGGGTCACGTAAAACAAGCAAATGCAACGTTTTTTTTTCTCTTTTTCTTTTTGATATGATGCTTACAGAGCTGGAGAGCAGACAGCCTGCCATAGTTAATATGCTGCAAACACAAGCGATTGAGCAGCATGTCAAAATATTAAGGCTCAAACATGAAAGCTCTCCAAAAAAAGAGTCCCTTTTTAACACAGATTACTTTATTTAACAAATGGCTTCTTTGTTCAGCTGTCTTTGACTTATTTAGGAATGCAAGGCATCACAGACACAACAGACAACCGTCTCTCCCTTCCATTTAGGTTTGTTTAAAAAAATGTTTCAAATAAAGCAAAAAGAATGAAAATAATAAATCCATAAAGAACTTCTGGTGACCACTGATGATATATGAAGTCACAAATTGTCTCAATTAAACCACAACAATCAGAGAGGAAAGCCAATTGCAGGAAAGTTCCAGAGTATGTATTGTATTAAAATATATTTAGACATGCTGGAAAACATTAGGGACAAGAAGGCTGCATTCCATGTACAATATCTGGATATGTTTGGGATTGAGTGTGTACGTGTGTTGACCATGTTCTTGGTTGTCTGTTTGTATGTGTACTGTAGTGTCTGTGTTTGTGTATGCCATCGCAATGACCCTGTGCTTTGTTTAAATACAGTATGCCAGTGTTTGTGTGTATCTCTCTGTCTCTCCAATTTCTATCTCTATCTCTCTCTCTCCTTGTGTGTGTGTGTGTGTGTGTGTGTGCGTGTGTGTGCACGCGCGCGTGTGTGTGCGCGCACACGTTTGTGTATCTTTGATATTAACTGAAAAGTCCACAGCATTCTCTCTCAGTAAACGAATGCACATGATTGGGCTGTCAGATCTGGGGGACCTGGATGACCTGATGGTTTTGATTATCTGGCTGACATTAAAAAAGCGGCTCGCAGAACCCTGGGAAGTTGCTGTAAAATTGAAATCTCTCCCATGCACATATACGTACATGCGTTCATACAGAAAAACTCACTCTTACACACACTGCAATCACCCATATACGTACATACATAGGCTTGCTCTCTCTCTGTCTCTCTCTCTCTCTCACACACACATACACACACACGCACGCACACACATTCACATACAGATCAAATCACGTTAGAATCTCACAGACAAAAGTGTGTGTGTGCGTGTATGTGTGTGTGCGCGCGTGCACATGCGCGTGTGTGAGTGTGTGTGTGTGTGTGTGTGTAAGCGAACACAAACACAGAGATGAATGTAAACACATATGGTCCAAATGTAACCGAGACAAGATACAGAAGACCACATTTTTCGTTTCCTTAAACTCTCCCAGCAGACCCATAGCATTCTCTATTTCCTGCACACAGACAGATACACAGACAGATACACAGACAGTCGCACACACACACACACACACATACACACACACACACAAACTCTCTCTCGCTCTCATTCACACACACACACACACGCACGCACGCGCAGGAGCAGAGTGATTCGTTGCAAAACCAGTTGTTATACACACACACACACACACACACACACACACGGCAGCAGTAACAGCAGAAGCCGCATTACACCCAATGCAGGACAAGACGAGACGAGAGCGGAGCGAGTGGAGTAGAGTAGAGTGGAGGAAACAAAAACGGATGTGTTTGGCACAGGAACTCGTCCAAGGCTCTCTTTTTTTTTCTACAAGCGAGCAATCAAACATCATGGCCGTGTGTTTTACATCGCGGCGGAATGATGACAAGTGCTAACTAGCATGAAATTCCCCGAAGATTAAATGTCCTAGGATCTAGTAGTGTGTGTCTGTCTTTCCCTCTCTCTCTTCCTCTCTCTCTCGCTACTCTCCATCTCGCCATGCCTGCCTTCCAGTGAAGGCAGAGAGTCAGAGAGAAGCAGACAGGGGAAGAGAGTGGCAGAGAGAGGCAGAGAGAGGAAGGGAGAGTTAGAGAGAGGCAGAGAGAGCAAGAGAGAGAGGCAGAGAAAGGAAGAGAGAGGGAGAGAGAGCAAGAGAGAGAGGGAGAGAGACAAAGAGAGTGGCAGAGAGAGGAAGAGAGAGGTAGAGAGAGCAAGAGAGAGAGGGAGAGAGGAGGTAGAGAGTGGCAGAGAGAGGAAGAGAGAGGTAGAGAGAGCGGCAGAGAGAGAGAGAGCGGGAGAGAGCGGGAGAGAGAGGAAGAGAGAGGCAGAGAGAGGAAGAGAGAGGCAGAGAGAGGAAGAGAGAGCGGGAGAGAGAGGGATAGAGAGGGAGAGAGAGGAGGTAAATCTGAAAGAGCCTTAGCCTCGTCACTAGCTGAGGGGCAAACCAAGACAAACAGCACATCAAACCTTAGCCAGCAAAGTCTTCTTTTTATCCCGCCGGCATCACCCCCCCCCCCCACACACACACACACACTAGAGAGAGAGAGAGAGAGAGAGAGAGAGAGAGAGAGAGAGAGAGAGAGAGAGAGAGAGAGAGAGAGAGAGAGAGAGAGAGAGAGAGAGAGAGAGAGAGAGAGAGAGAGAGAGAGAGAGAGAGAGAGAGAGAGAGAGAGAGAGAGAGAGAGAGAGAGATTGTGTGTTGGTGTATGTGAGTGAGCAAGAGAGAGAAAAAGAGAAGGTAGGGCAGGTAGTGTGTGGCTTGCATGCTTGCACACACACACACACACACACACACACACACACACACACACACACACACACACACACACACACACACACACTTCAGACATATAGACCTGGTCTTTACTATATTTCCTCCTCAACACGTTAAAACCACAGCTGGAGTTTTGATGCCCACAGACACAGCAATTCCCACACCGCACACACACACGTGCGCGCGTGCACACACACACACACACACACACACACACACACACACACACACACACACACACACACACACACACACACACACACACACACACACACACACACACACACACACACACACACACACACACACACACACACACACCTGCCTTATTCCTTTGTGCAGTCCCTGTCTGGCGATGCTGCTATTCCTGTGCTTACCTTCTTGTCTTCTCTCTTCTCTTCTCCTTTCCCCTCTCCTCTCCTCTTCTGCCCGTCTCTCCCCGCCTCTCCTCTCCTCTTCTCTCTCCAGCTGTGGGGTGGATAGTCGGGGAGTCGGGACAGGGGGGCTTGCTGGGCTTGGGCAGGATCGAGGCAGGATCGCCGGTGAGAAAGCCAAGACTCGCTGAGGCTGATCGGCTAGCTAGCTCCAGGTAGCGCCGGATGGACGGGGTGCGGGGGTCCGGTCAAAGGGGGGAAACAGCGGCGGCGGTTCAGAGCAGAGTCCACGTGGTGGGGGTGGCGGTAGAGGTGGTTGGGGTATAGGGTGGTGGTGGGGGTCAGTGTGTGTGTGTGTTAGAGAGAGTGTGTGTGCGTGTGCAGAGGTGGGGGGGAGGCATGGAGAAGGATGGTGCAGGCCAGACTGGTTAACTTTCAGTGAGTCGACGAGTCCCGGGGTTCACGCGGCAAGCTCCCCCCATGGTGCTCTTTAAAAGAGAAAAAAAGAGAGAGAGGAGGGAAAGAAGAAGGGAAAAAAACGAGAGAGAAAAAATGAGAGAGAGAGAGAGAGAGAGAGAGAGAGAGAGAGAGAGAGAGAGAGAGAGAGAGAGAGAGAGGAAGAGAGGGAGAGAGAGAGAGAGTTAGAGAGTTATAGAGAGGTGGGGAGAGGGGATGAGGATGAGGAAGAGGGCTAGGGCTAGGAAGCACGGGTCATGTAAAATGCATAAGCTGCATTTAAAAATAATTTAATTCCAGAGCCGGGAGACGCTCATCTCCTGCCACTGAGGAGCCGAGTGAGAGAAGAAGAGGAGGAGAGAGGAGAGAGGAGAGCAGGAGAGCAGGAGGAAAAGGGGGATTTTTTTCTTTCTTTCATTTTTTTCTTTTTTTTACCATGAATGCACCTTTTGTGACAGCCTACATTTCAGCCCTCGGAGCACACGAAAATGAAAACTTCTTGTTTATGAGTGCTAAAGCAAACACATAAATAACAGTTTCACTTCCAAAAAATGATATAAATAAGCAAACAAATAAACAAAACAGAGGATTAGTCAGGTCTAGAAAAAGTAAGAAATACCAAAAAATAACCCGGACCAATTACATACTGTAGTATACCCGTAGCCAAACAGGAGATTATTTTTTGGCTAATCTTAGATACAGAGCAGGTATATTTATTTTATGTGTCCATGGCGACCGGCGGTGGTGATTTACACCTCCTATGGAAATGCTATAGCACCCAGGGAGACCCAGCGATGAAACATGTCACCCGGGGAACAGAGCAAGAGATGAGGCTTAGCTCAGCCAGTTGAGGTGTGTGTTGGTTTGGCACTTTATTTATGTATATAGATATCCATATATGTATGGGTGTTTGTGTGTGTGTGTGTGTGTGTGTGTGTGTGTGTGTGTGTGTGTGTGTGTGTGTGTGTGTGGGAGGGGGTGGGCAGTATATATGCATCACAGTGTGTGTGTGTGTGTGTGTGTGTGTGTGTGTGTGTGTGTGTGTGTGTGTGTGTGTGTGTGTGTGTGTGTGTTTACTATACATTCATACATACATTGTGGCAGGGTATGTACTGTGTGTATGCATGCATGAATGAGTGTTTGTATATGCGCGCGTGCATGCGTGTATGCGAGGGTGTGTGTTTGCAATAGGCAGGCTTGGGCATCTGCTCTGAATAGTTTGCAGGGTCAGAATCAGAGGGAGCCCAGCTCGCAGGGTTAATAATTGGTAAATGTAATAAGCCTTAGCCACAGGCTTTACCCAACCAGCCCTCCTCTACCGCCCCTCCTACAGCCTCCACATTATAAATTCAGATGGTTTTTTTTTCTTTCTCCCTTTCCCTCCCAAAGCCAACATTTCTCCTAGCACTATTATAGCCCATAACTATGTTATACTTTTGACCTTTTGTAAAAAAAATAAATAAAAAAATCTTCCTTTAACATCATAATACAATCCATTTTGAAGTAGAAAGGCAGAATGTTAAGATGCCTCATTCAGTGTATTACAAAGTCGGGCTTTGCCAAGGAAAAGCTCCTCTGTTCTTTATTTTCACTTCATGATCTAAAATAAAAGCCTCCTTTGTTGTCTACTTGATTGAACATAATCAAAAACATGCTGTGCTGCAAAACATTATTTTTTGAAAACTCTTTTCAAAGTTCAAATTAAACACAATGCAATGGCCGTACATGGATCTTTGCCTGTTTACTTCCCAGTGTGCAAAAAAACAACATACACACAACAAACACACGCGCGCACACACACACTAGACACGCGCATGCACTCACAGACACCCTCACATATGCACAAACACTTCAAGCCCTGTGTAAACACATACAAAACAGCTTTATGTTGAGGAGGAGGAATACGGAATGGTAAGTGAAAGAAATCACACACACACACACACACACACACACACACACACACACACACACACACACACACACACTCTCTGTCTCTCTCTCTCACACACACACACACACACACATTCTCTCTCTCTCTCTCTCTCTCTCTCTCTCTCTCTCTCACACACACACACACACACACACACACACACACACACACAAACTGCATGAACTGCGCACACAGATTTTAACATGATCATAATAGTAGAAGTATGTATGCCGCCTTTAATGACAAGCATATGACATAGCACAATACCTTACATTGTGGGATATAGACTGCAGCCAAGGCCCTGTGTTTGAGTGTGTGCTTTACGTAGTAGCCTATATATGTGTGATTGAGTATGTGAGTGAGTGCACTGAGTGTGTGTGTATGTGTGTGTGTGTGTGTGTGTGTGTGTGTGTGTGTGTGTGTGTGTGTGTGTGTGTGTGTGTGTGTGTGTGTGTGTGTGTGTGTGTGTGTGTGTGTGTGTGTGCGTGCATTGTACTGTGTGTGTGTGTGGGTGTGTGTGTTGTTCTGTGTGTGTGTGTGTGTGTGTGTGTGTGTGTGTGTGTGTGTGTGTGTTTTGTAGTGTGTACGAGTGTTAGTGTGTTAGTGCAACGGGGGCAATGTTCCCCCCTTTTAACAACTGCGTGTAAATTGTGCGTATAAAGTGATTGGAAGCGATTCCTCAGGACAACCTGTGAGAAGAGAGAGACTACCTGCTGACTGCAGAGCGAGCGAGGGAGCGAGCAAGGGAACGAGAGAGAGAGAGAGAGAGAGAGAGAGAGAGAAAGAGAGAGAGAGAAAGAGAGAGAGAGAAAAAGAGAAAGAAAGTGAAAGAGAGAGAAAGAATGAGAGAGAGAGAGAGAGAGAGAGAGAGAGAGAGAGAGAGAAAGAGAGAGAGAGAGTGAGAACATGCTGATCAATAACAGGAAATGGAGGTGAGCATGATCCGAGGAGCCTTCCGAGCAGTTAGCACTGATTTAAAAAAACAAACAACAACAAAAAACAACACACAAAAAAACATGTGGCCATGTCAATATTTGTGAATAACACACAGGCTATAGCAGGGTGCATAATAGACAAAGGAGGCAAAGGAGGAGGAGTGCTTATGCCGTGTTCGCAGTGTGTTCAAATAACGTTGGAGCCGCCCCAAATGAATGCACCAGTAGCAGGAGCAGCAATAGCAGCAGCAGTGTCGGCAGCAGCAGCAGCAGCAGCAGCAGCAGCTGTGTGAGTGGGGTGAGAGGCGAGCGGCTATTTACAGCAGGTAATGCCAAACTATAGTAAAATCAATGGCCTCCACCCGCCGGACACAGCGACAGCACTCCAGCAGCACTGAAAGGAGGCCAAGAGAGGGAGGGAGGCAGGGAGGAAGAGAAGAGGGTGAGAGTGGGAGAGCAAGAGGAGAGGGAAAGAGCGAGAGAGAGAGAGAGAGAGAGAGAGAGAGAGAGAGAGAGAGAGAGAGAGAGAGAGAGAAGAGAGTGGCTGTGTGTGTGTGTGTATGTGTGTGTATACACTGTACATGTGTGTGTGTGTGTGTGTGTGTACGTGTACGTGTGTAAGAGAGAGAGAGAGAGAGAGAGAGAGAGAGAGAGAGAGAGAGAGAGAGAGAGAGAAGAGAAGAGAGTGGCCGTGTGTGTGTGTGTGTGTGTGTATGTGTGTGTATACACTGTACATGTGTGTGTGTGTGCGTGTGTACGTGTACGTGTGAGAGAGAGAGAGAGAGAGAGAGAGAGAGAGAGAGAGAGAGAGAGAAACAGACAGAAAGAAAGAAGAGGAGTTGAGGGTCCTGCATTCCTCTTTTCTACCCCGCGTTGCCCCCCCCTCTGCTTTCTGAGTCACCACCAGGGGATATGGATGTGTGATGTGCATCTGCCCTCGCTTTGATGGAAGGATGGGGTTGGGGGGGCAACAAGGGTGAGGGGTAACAAGGTTTTCCTGAGGGGAAATCAGGGGAGTGTGTGTGTGTGTGTGGGTGGGGGGGGTGTATGGTGGTATTTATTTGCTTTGTTTTCATCTGCCTTTTTTTCTTTTTTTAACAGAATTAGTACAGAGCAATATCAATTCAATCTGTTTGGAGAGGATTTACAACTTGAGGAAAGACACGAGAATTACATCATGTTGTTTTTGTTATGTTCTGCCGTTTTGTTTTATTAGTGAGTATTAGATGAGCTCATTCTCATGATGCACTGCTTACATTAAGACGATTACTACAAGGCATTCAACAACCACATTTTTACTTAGCGTGTCTCAAAAATAAATTCTTAAATTTGTTGATATGACAATTACTACAAGGCATTCAACAACCACCTTTTTACTTAGCGTGTCTCAAAAATAAATTCTTTATACATTTGTTGATAATCCAGCAGCGGAGTACATTTTCATTTTGGGGTGACTGTCGATCTTCATTATCTCCTTCGATGATTTAGTTGTGCACTTCTGTTTTGCACCTCAGTAAAAATAATATTTTTTTTTAATTCAAAATGTATATATACAGAAATAAAACAGTATTAAGTCACATAAGGCAATGACCACCCCATAAGGACACAATAATTCGAAAAATTGTTTTCCCCACATTACCAGATTCATTTGCTTTATAATGCATCCAGCTTTAAATGTGAAATAGTCACACCAATACAGCATGTCAGAGGGTGAATTATGTACTATGTAGTTACAGAGGAAATATAATTGGAGACTCTACAGAACATAGATCTGGTATTAAATATTGTGCGTACATACTGTGCACATACTGTGTGTTGTTCAATATATAGTCAAGTCAAGTCAAGTATACTGTATTGTCAAAAATCTATGTAACAGGGTTAGCACAGAGGTTTGAAATTGCGTTTTGAAATTACTAACCTGTTGAGGTTGTCTCACATTAAGGCCTACTATTGAGAATCCACCAGCTGGGCCCATATACTACAACAGTGTGCTTGTGCCTGCCTGCGTGCGTGCGTGCGTGCGTGCGTGTGTATGCGTGCGTGCGTGCGTGTGTTTATGAATGCGTGCAAGTGCATAACAGGAGTGCACAGACGAGTATGGGAGCAGTTTAAAAGGTGTCCATGTTTCTGGTGGATTAGCTGTGTCGGGCTCTGGCGCGGGGCGAGACAGTATATTAGGCCTGATTTCCACTTGTGGTGAGCAGCAGAGCCGGATTAGGATTGTCTGGGGCCCCTATGCTACAGGTATCTGTGGGCTCCCCCAGAAGGCAAATTTAAATAGACAGTGTCAAAATTACAAGCAAGGAATTAAGGATCACATTTTTACAAACTTTGCTCAACACAATTTTTTTTCTCCATATGGCATCTTGTCACAATTCTGCAATTTTTCACTTTTGGCCAATCATGGGCCCCCCTGGCAGGTGGGGCCCCCTAGGCTGCAGCCATATCTAGCCTGTGCATTACTCTGGCCCTGGTGTACAGAGTGCAGCCCTGAACTGTGTGACGTTTTAAAGTGGGGGCCCAATGTTCTCAGCGTATCCAGGGCTGGCTGTTAAACAGCTGTAGCGTCTGAGAGCATGGCGTCGTAAAGTCAAACCCTGAGCCTCTGGTATGGTGGGCGAGGGGGCTGGAAACTCCCCACCAAACTGAAAGATGGAGAGAGAGAGAGAGAGAGAGAGAGAGAGAGAGAGAGAGAGAGAGGGAGAGAGAGAGAAAGAGAGAGAGGGGGGGGGAGAAAGAGAGGGATAGCGCAAGACAGAAAGAGAGTGGCAGAGAGATCAAGTTAGAGAGAGAATGAGAGAGAGAGAATGTCAGAGAGAGAGACAGTGCGAGAGAGAACGTGTGTGTGAGAGAAAGAGAGAAAGAGAGAGAGAGAGAAAGAGAGAGAGAGAGAGAGAGAGAGAGAGAGAGAGAGAGAGAGAGAGAGAGAGAATGGGATGAAGAGAAATAGTCAAAGAGAGAAAGAACAGCACAAAGACAGAGAAACAAACAGAAAGAGAGCAAAAGAGAGTGAAAGGTCTACTGCTGATCCTCTAAGACGAGGCCTGTCTGCTTCCTCCATTCCATCCCATCCTACTCCATCCACAATAACAGCAAGAACGACAATCGAGAGCAAGAAGCATCAGGCCTTTAACATGCACTGTGGCGAAATTCCTGCTACGCACACGTCGTGCCACGGTCATGGCCACAGTATCGGCTGCGGTGCACCGCTCTCCTCTTCCCTCCTCCTCTCCCTCCTCCCCCATGCCAGGCCGGCCTAGCAGGAGCACTGGCATTACCTCAGCCAGCTCTTCAGCCTCTTGCTTTTATGAGGCGGGGGCGGGTGGGTTAGCGGACCAGCGGGTGGAGGGGTAGCTTTAGGTTTTAGGGCCGAGGGGGTAGGGGGTACAGAGGAAAATCTTACCCCCAGAAATTAAGAAGGGCTAAAGTCTCACAGTGTGGGGCGCTTGCCTCACAACATGTTCTAAAGGCAAGAAGGCATTACTTCCCCTGCACCGCCCCGTCGGCCGCCGCCGACACACGCAGATGCAACATGCAGCCAAAACACGGAGAGCCATTACATTACGTAACGCTTATTGCCACTGGAGTCGTTCAGTATTAAGAGTTATGCACAGTGTAATGCAATAATTATCATGGTACAACAGCACTTTGATACTCGTGCAATCGTATATAGTTCCATTCCTTGGTTCATGCAGGTATCAATAAAACATTACAGCTTTAATATTAAATGTTGAGCTGTACTTAATTGTATGCTTTAACGGCAGCAAAGCCTTCCCATTGTGCGACCCATTACAACTTTTGACATTAAAACGTTGAGCTATAGGTAACTGTATATTTTAACTGCAAGGAAAGACTTGCCCAATACATAGTCCCTACATAATACCAGCTTGTAGTCATTTACTATGTAGGATTATGCAGTAAGCACTTGGTACATAAGCTTCACACAGTATGAATCAACCGCTTGACTTTTAACAGGAACATTTGATAAGTTTAGATTGTATCAGCAGGGTTTTGTTTGATTCTTTACTATACAATCTGTGCACTGTGTGTGTGTGTGTGTGTGTGTGTGTGTGTGTGTGTGTGTGTGTGTGTGTGTGTGTGTGTGTGTGTGTGTGTGTGTGTGTGTGTGTGTGTGTGTGTGTGTGTGTGTGTGTGTGTGTGTGTTTATATGCGGATCAGTTTTTACATATAGAAGAATAGGTTGCTGTGTCCTGTGCAGTAGTGGAGTAGATATAGGGACGTAGTTCACAGCTTGAGTGGCCTTTCAGGGGTTGTACACACATTTATGATTGTGAATGTATTTTTACGGGGTGCAAGGGTGTGTTGTGCCTGTGTTTGTATGGGGGTTTGTGTGTGTGTTCTTCGGTGGATGTATTGTGCATGTAGTGGGTGAGAAGCATGCAGACTCTGTGTGCGAGTGTGTTTTTTAAAGCATGTGACAGTGTGTTTGTGAGTTTAAGGGGCCGTGTGTGGGATGTTTAACTGTCATACAGGGACACGGCCGACATGCATCCGCAGTCTGTGGCTGTTGTTAGGGGGGGCGGATGCCTGTGCTGCCCTGCGCGGCTGTTGTCATGTTGTCTATTTGCATGACCGGCCTCTCGTCAGGGAGCGGGGGCTGCCATAATGCCGGGGGGGTCACGAGGGGGTTTGGACGTCCCAGAAAACGGACAGGCCGTCCGACCGACAGGACGTGACGAGCTCCGACACGATGTGGAGGTGGGTGCGACGAGGCGACTCTATACCTCGCTGCGCTGGCCAGGTGAGGTCCAGAGGACAGCAAGAGGATGGGCGCAGAGGTCGGCTTTGACAGATGCTTACGTACACTATGAGAGCAGCACATGACATGGCTCTTCTAAAGTACACTTCGCTAAGCACCCCAAGGACCCACTAGGCACGCTAACATGTGCTCCGCATTAAAACACGTCCAACAGCCTCTTTCTCTCCCTCTCCCTCTCCCTCTCTCTCGCTGGACACTTTGTTAGGATCAGGCAAAGCTATTGGTTTTGGACTCTGCAAAAACAGAGCATCAACATTCGGTTACATTTGCGCAAATGGGAAGGAGACACACACCAGAGTTCATCTGTTATAATTCACACGCCAACCATCTTGAAAAAGGAGACCTATTCGACAGCAGTATTTTTTTTATATATATGGGGGAAAAAGTAAATAAATTGGTTCCCCATGGTAATATATTAACACCCTTATAGAGTGGTGTGTAAAGTGAGAGGAAAGGGGTCTGTCATGTGAATTTAGCAACCGTCTCTCTCAGACCGACACACGTTTGGCTCGATTCACGAAGCGAGATTTCCTCTCTTCCCCAATCCCTGCTTTACCAGCCACAGGAGAACAGTTCAATTGGATTGCAATGGCCTGTTAGCTCCTCTTTCATTCCTCTCACTTTTAAAGGGAAAGGGGATGAGGGATTTCTATAGCTGCTCCTGACATTTCCCTTCCTATGCAGTGGCAGGCAGGCAGGCATGCTGAAGCCTGCCTTATTATGCATTCATGTCTATTCTTAAAATGCATAGGTTGGGGCTATTTCTTCAGCCTTAATTTTTTTCTCTACCGCTGAACATTTTCAAAGAAAATTTCATAACTGTGCATAAGAGGAATGGTGGTGTGCCTGTGTGTGAGTCCAAAAATCTAAGAGGCCTCTGGGTAGCCATTGATCCAGTCTATCCATTTTGTAGGTTTACAGATTTAGAAGCTTATAATGAAAGATTAATAACTTGAATAGCAGTGAGTGATGGAGAGAGTCCATGCAGAGCACATTGTTTTGTTGCAGAACAGAGCAATGTCTGACTTCATCTCCTCCCACTAACAAATGAACAATTTGCCTCACCTTTCTTTTCCAAAACTCTGTCAGGAGATTCTTTTGTGTGGACTTTGACTTTGAAGTGTGTACTGTACAGGCAGAACAGAAGCGGAGGAGACGTTTTGTTTTGTTTTGTTTGTGCTGGTGCGTTTACTGTGCGGCCGGCCATGTTCAAAGCTTCATTATAGGCCTGTAAAGATGTGTTGGCGTACACAACACCTTCAAGGTTAAATGGATAAATCAGAGACTGCACACCAACAAGCCCGGCCGCTTAAACACAACCACATGGGGATCCACATGGATAATTGATAGACAGACTGGGCCTTTGTGTTTGTCCGCACGCAGGGAGCACAGGGGGCTTCAATTGATAAATACAGTACAAAGCAATTAACTGATCTAAAGCCAAGAAGCTTCACACAAGGTTTTTTTCGGAAGAAAGAAGAAAAAAATCTTACAAGGAGCAAGACAAGGACAAGCAAGGCGAAGTGTGCAAATGGATGTTGGTTTTTTTTGTTTTAATAATTGTGTCCAAGTAGAGCAGCTGTGAAGACTGCAGTAAAGTTAAGAGGCTATGAAATGGATAGACCTCCGCACGGCTCCCCTGAGCTCGGTTTAGGCTTGTGAAACATCCGTATGCTCATTTTTTTATGATTGCTATGTCAGAGAAAAGTTTTCCTGAGATACTCTCGAAAGACAAACAAGAAGTCGGAGGATGAAAAAAGAGAGACACAGACAGTAAGAGAAAGGGTTGGGTGTGTGTGTGTGTGTGTGGGGGGGGGGCAGACAGGGAGGGGGAGGAGAGAGAGACAGACGGAAAGAGAGTGAGAGTGAGTGAGGAGAGAGAAATAAAGAATGAAAAAGACTGAAGGAAGAGGAAAAAAAAACACACACACAACATCAATTGTCCATCTTGAGAATGACATGCTTTGTAGCACCACTGTCATATCTCATCCCAGCCGAATGAGCGGCGGCGAAGGGCTGTGGGCATGACTGGCTCCCTGACGTCCCCGGGGGAAGGGAGAATGCCGCCGCCGTCTCTTTGGCATCTCTCAGGAACCGACCGAGCCCGCTATAGATGCTCAGACTTTATGAATTAGTTACTACCTGTGTCCTTTTTCCCGCCTTGCATCTCAGATGAAACTAACACCTGCTAGGATGAAGGTGGAGGACTTTTGCGAGAGTAAAGTAAAGTAAAGAGCCTCAAATTTGAGCGGATTGCATTGGCCCCTGTGCTAACGGAGCCTAAGCTGGGCAGCTTTCAAACACAAAGGTAAATAAATATGAAGAAGAAAAAAAAAACGTTATTGAGGAGGGAAAAGTTTTTTTCTTTTTGCTCATATTCGTAAATGAAAGGCAGCTGCATTCTCACTTTACCCTCCTCCTGTTGCAAGACTGGGGGGGGGGTGTGTGTGGGGGTGTGGGGATGGGGTCGGTCTCTTTTGTGACCATTCGCTAAGCCTAAAACACTGCACGGGGAAAACAGCAGTTTTTACTGTGTGCGCCTGAATGTTAAACTTATATTTAATGTATGACATTTCACACAAATCATCCGGCCAAAGACATGACCCAGGGGTATTCCTGCAGATTGCTTTTTCAGTGCCCCAGCAACTGTGGAATTATTCTTCCTGAAGAAAAGCCTTTGAGTTGGGCGAGGTGATCACCCTAGACGGCAGCGGCCATCCCAGATCTGGAACAGCTTGGAGAAAGTGATATCATGATCGCAGAGCCATGCTAAATTGAAAACATCTTGCCGGCTGGAGGCTGTATAAAATAACCATACATTATATGTATGGTGGAACTGCACGATTGGGTAGCACTACAATTATACTGTTGTGCTATCTCAAAAGGCACTCTTTTTTTCTCTCTCCCTCTCTTTCTCTCCCTCTCTTTCTTGCTCTCCCTCATTCCTCTTCATCTTTATGCAAACATTTTGTGGCAAGGTAGAACGTTACGGCTTGTGCAACATATTTTGCATGAATTTACAGCGGTTTACCATTTATGATAAGACGCACCAAAGACCTATTTCATGGCGAGAGATCCAATCCTGTATTTAGATATGGACAAGCAAGACAGCTACTGGCAGAAAGAACTGACTGGCAAAAAGAAAACTGCTGAATTCTGAATGTTTTCACATTAGAGTAGACTCATATTTACCCCAGGATGTTTGGAGTAACAGCAATTAGAACAATCACCAAGTCATCTTTTTCCCCCTTTTTCTCTTTTAAAAACAATAACAAAAAAATATGTTGTGGAGTGTACTCGCTGTACCTCTTGCAGAGAAAGCAAGGAAAGGCCCAGAGAAATTACTGGCAAAACAATGAATTCACAGGGCTATTCGTTCCATCTGCGGCTTATGCATCTGGTGGGGATACATTCTTCAAAATGTGGACCAGACGCGCCTTTGCCACTGCAACGAATAGTCCTCTCCTCTTTCAAGGTTACTCTGTCACCAACACTTCAACCCTTAAACACACAGCGCGTGTTTACAACTCAGCGTCTGATCGTTCTGAACCCCATGTCCCTTACCCACCCCAAAACACAAATAATTATCACCTCCTTCTAGCCCCCCTTGTGATTAAGAAATTATTCAGAGTTGACACTGTTGCCATTGCATGGAGAAGGGGAAAAGATGAAAGTGTGCTGAGCATTAGCTGTGTACACTCCCCCCTTACAAGCACAGTCAACAGAGTAATTAGCAGTTTCCCCTTAGGGCTGGGGTAAAAAAAAAACTTGCTTTAAATTGGAACTCTGCAGGGACTTCCCATTAATTAAAAAACATGAGCTTTCTGGAAGAATAGGAAAAACACAGGAGCGATATGTTTACATTTCAGCAAGGATCTATTGACTCTAGCTCTCTTGCCGGTTTACAGGACTCTGTCACATTGTTATCCTGAAACTGTCACCATAGAAATCCACATCATATTGTTTTTCTTCCTCTTCATCATTTTTCCTGAAACTTAAGCTTGTGTATAATAGACTGAAGTGTGACAAAGGGATCATATCAAGTTGGGGGGAGTGGGCGGGCGGACGCCCTTTTGCCAATTTGCGAGGGAGACCTTTGGGGTTCTAAGATGGCCAATTACCCTTCGCTCTGACAGGATGTTTCTGTGGCTATTAAAAGCAGGCCCAGTGTTGGCCAACTACGCAGCTCTCTACGGCCTGAGACGCTACCGGACTGGGCCTACTACCTCACTCCCCCTCGCCCTCCCCACCCAAACACATGGACGGCCCCTTGGGGCTGACCCGCGAGCCCGCCCTGCAGCCCTCCCCTACGAGCATCCTAAGGGGGCTTTTCTTGTTGCCCCAGCCCTCCCTTCCACCTGACCCTGTTAGAGGAGTAGAGAGAGAGAGGCTCTGTCTGACCAGTACTGCCAGAGCCACTCTTTTGTTTTTTCCCTCACGGAGTGCAGTCATTTCAGCCACTTGCTGTGACGGCCAAGTTCAAGGAGATCCTAAATTGGGTGACATCAGGTCAACTCCGCAGACCTCCACAGTCTCCACACTACAGCCAGCCAGCTGACTTACTGTGGCCCTTGCTCTGGCCAATAGCATGAGGTGTGGAGGGGGGTGGATGGTGGTGGGGGGGTATAGAGGGACAGGGTGACTTGAAATGCATGGGGTCTTTATAAGAATAAATATATTACATTTGGCTACAGAGGTCCTTTGCAATGTTGCAAATTTCTGCTGCCTAAATGGAAAAAAATAAACAGCCAGCCCTCTCTCTCCCCATCCTGCTGACAGTGGCTAAAATGCATTACATCTCCACCGGTCTCTGTGTTGATGTATCGTGACATCATATGTCAGCCTGGGAGCATGCAGCAGACGGAGATTGGATGGTCGTGACACACAACCTGAATCTGTCGGCATCCGAATAGGGAAACGAAAAACACTTCCCTACCTCCAGCCAAATCAAAAAGAAAAAAAAAACATTCAATTAATTCGCATTGTGCCAAATGTCTTTGGAACGAACGGGGAGGTAGCTATCGCTTGGAATCTTCGGCAGGTGAAGGCACACAAATATCCAGGCGTCAAACAAATTCCCTTCCCGTTGCTTTTTTTGATTATTCCGGAACGTTTCTGCCACTAAATTTAAAAAAAGGAAAAGTCAGTAAACAAACATCAGGCATCTCCTACGGTTGAATTGAATTGAATCTCAGCTGTTTTTCTTGCATGTAAGTGTACGTAGATGTGTGTATGTGTTTTTTCCCCTAAATAATTACATTTCGGTCCCTGTTGTTCCGTTTCTGACGAACAAGAACCTCAGCAGTGTGAAATGAAAAAATAGTCATTTGGAATATTAACGAGTTGAACTACTTATTGCAATTCTTCATCATAATACTGTTTTTTTTATTTAAATGATATGAAAATTAATTCCAAAGTTCACATTGGTGGTGGTGACTGTGATAATTCTTCCTAAACAGGCTTTTCTAATTTCAACCCCTTATCTGCATAAAATCAAATGCACAACATGTTTGATCTCAGCCTCGCGCTAATGAACGAGTGCATTTTTAATTACAAACACCAAATTAACTTCTGATAAACACTAGGGGTGTCAGCAGAAAGTCGCCTCCCTTTCACAGGTTTTTCCCCTACTTTTAAATTGGTTTACACACACACACACACACACACACACACACACACACACACACACACACACACACACACACACACACACACACACACACACACACACACACACACACACACACACACACACACACACACACACACACACACACACAGAGGAATAACCCAAACGTCCTTGATGTTTGTGTCAGTTAGACAAGTTATGCCTGTTAGTCTACTATATTCTGCAAAAACAGACTTCTACTAGAGGACAACACTACCCCCCCTTTTTCCTCTTCCCCACAGTCTATTTCACTGTGGCGTCTTTTAAATGCAGACCAGTATTAGGGCTATCTTTATCACAAAGGCCCAGCAGGGATGCCTACTGCGCCATTATGTAAAACTATGGATTATGTTAAAACTATATATATGAATGCTGCTGTATGCAGACGTGTGCGCGTCAGTGTCCGTCTGTCACTGCAAATGTCCATCTATCTTCCAATCTATGTGTCTATCAGCAGCCCAGCTGAGGAGAGAGAGCGTCGCTGGGAGGGAGGGGGGAAAAATAAATTTACCTCCTCTAACCAACCCCCCCGTAACTTAAATAATGCACATACATTTGCATACATTGAAAGGGGGGGGGAGACTTAAAGGGGCTTAAGCCCATTTTCTCCAACACACCCCAAACCGCGGCATGGAGAAAGATGAATGTGTCTGTCCATTTTTTCAGCTGGTGCTGAAAATCTCCCCATCGCTATATTTATCTTCATAAGAGGGGGGTACAGGGGACTGGGACTGGCCACTACATCACACCTCCACAGCAGCACACGTATAATCCTCTGGCTGCATTACCATAAGCCTGCAATGAGCACTGCCCTGCACTCTATTGTCTACTGTGCAACGCAGGAAGGGACCTTGCATGCGTACATATATACATACATATGTACATACAAATACATATACATACAGGTGCAGATATATTGATATTGTATGTATACTATACATATGCATATGCATAATAAAAACACATACATATTCATAGTACTGTATAATAAAAAATATATACACCCATATACATGTAAACAAAATGTATGTGTACAGAGTAAAAAAAAATCCATATTCATATACTGTATGTAAATGTATCTATGTTTATGAGCATAGTTGCAAATATATATATCCTTTGAATGTGTGCAATTGTGCATAGTTGCCAACTCGATCAATTGCCTCAGAAACACTGTGCTATGTTATGTATTATGTTGTGCATTCAGCTGTATTATTTACCTGTTAATGTTTGCTTTTATTGGGAAAATACTGGCAGGTGATTTCCCAGATATACTCTCATCACCACAGTATGGCTCTTGCTGTAAAGATGGAAAAATGTCTTTCATTCTGGAAGGCTATAAGAGAGAGAGAGAAAGGGAGAGAAAGAAAGAGAGAGAGAGAGAGAGAGAGAGAGAGAGAGAGAGAGAGAGAGAGAGAGAGAGAGAGAGAGGGATAGACAGATAGACAGATAGGCAGAGAGAGAGGGGCAGAGAGAGAGAGAGAGAGAGAGAGAGAGAGAGAGAGAGAGAGAGAGAGAGAGAGAGAGAGAGGCAGAGAGAGAGAGAGAGAGAAGGGTAGGGACACAAGAGAGGAGAGGAGAGTCACGCAAGATATTAATAGCCCAGGCAAAGTTTTACTTGACCAAAAAAATGTATTTGGCTTGAAAATGTTCCATTCTGTTCTCCCTGGTCCTCAAAACAGCGAGCCCTAGGGAACTGTGCATATTTTCTTGGATGAAATATTCAAACATACAGTGTCTGCCATTGAGCCAGGGAAGGGGAGGGCAGTACGCACACACACACGCACGCACGCACGCACGCACTCACACACACACACACACACACACACACACACACACACACACACACACACACACACACACACACACACACACACACACAGGCTTATTAGAATTTCAGGGGTGCCTTTTTGGGCTAGAGGTGGGCAGTGGAGTGGTAGACGGGTTTAGGTGTGAGAGATGCATAGATACCCCACACACGCTGATGAATGCATGCACGCGCACACACACATACTCTGAGAGAGAGAGAGAGAGAGAGAGAGAGAGAGAGAGAGAGAGAGAGAGAGAGAGAGAGAGCGAGAGAGAGAGCGAGAGAGAGAGAGAGAGCGAGAGAGAGAGAGAGAGAGAGAGAGAGAGAGAGAGAGAATGCTACTGGTTCAAGACTGCTTTATGGGCAAGAGTAAGAATGAGTGAGTAGTCAGCCTGCACACACACACACACACACGCACGCACACACACGCACACGCACATACACATACACACACTAGTGCCAGTCTCTGTCTAGATTGCTGCCTTTGTTACTTCTGTATCTCATTCACACACAAACACGATAAGATATGTATTTCATGTGCAGCTGTGATGGCATATTTCTATGGCGGTGTATTTAGCATTTGCATGTCTAATTCAGATGTAAGGTATGTATTCCTGCATGGTAGGCTATGTTTGCATTGGAGTATTTTGGGAGTGTAGTGTGGTGGTGTCTTTGCATGTTTGAGTGTTTATGAAGTAATTGCATGGACATGGGAAGTAGGTATAGTTTATGCTGGTGCGTCTGGACAATGTGTAGCCTATTTGAGTCTTTGTTGAGGTTTTTACGTTTGAGTATTTGTGTATATATTTGCAACAACTATGTGTGTAAAGATTTGTGTATTTGCATGAGCAAGGGTGTACGTGTACTACGTGTGTCCGAGTGTGTGTGTACTGAGGCCCTATAATAGTGGGTGCGGGACCATGTCCCTTTCGCCATGGTAGTGTAAAATAAATGACCAGAGAGAGAGAGAGAGAGAGAGCGAGAGAGAGAGAGAGAGAGAGAGAGAGAGAGAGAGAGAGAGAGAGAGAGCGAGAGAGACAGAGAGAGAGAGAGAGAGAGAGAGCGAGAGAGAGAGAGAGAGAGAGAGAGAGAGAGAGAGAGAGAGAGAGAGAGAGAGAGAGAGAGACAGACAGACAGACAGAGACAGAGGCCGGTCATCACAGAGCCAGCAGATGGACTAAGAACAATAACACGACTGAAGACTTTACCATCTCCACTCCACAATACACTCTTCTCTCTGTCTTTATACCCCTCTCCGTTCCTCTTTTAATCCCTTGTCATTTTCCCCTCTGTCTGTCTTCTTCCTGCTCTTCCATATTCCCTCGCCTCTTTCTGTCTCTCAAATTTTTTCTCTCTCTCTCTCTACCTACCTACTTTTTCTGTGTCTCTATATGCAGGGCCGCTGACATCTTTGCCTGGGCCCAGGACAAATTCCCTATATATCTCTCTCTCTCTTTGTCCATTTAATGTCATTTCCCACAGTTCATGGGGCACATGCATCGAAAAGACTAAGAGAGAGAGACATAGAGAGAGAGAGAGAGAGAGGGAGAGATTGAGAGAGAGAGAGAGAGAGGGAGAGATTGAGAGAGAGAGAGAGAGAGAGCGCGCACGAGCGAGAGAGAGAGAGAGAGAGAGAGAGAGAGAGAGAGAGAGAGAGAGAGAGAGAGATGATGAATTAGCACCACTGGCCCTGTGATCCACACGCCACACCCCGACGCCACCGATATGCAATCTGCATCTGTGGAGTGCGGACAGACACATCCACTTCAGATGCGTCCAAAGAAAACATCACATCACCCAAACCCCCCAAACATGGACACGGAGCATGTTGCGCTTGGCGGGAGAGGGGGTGACTAGGGGGTGTTTGGATGACCCAATTGGAGGAATGGGGGGGTAGGAGGGTGTTCGAAACGAAAGACTGAGAGTGAAAAAGAGAGGAAAAGAAAAAAAACATTAAAGAGAGGGAGATGAGAGACAGAGGACTGAAGGAGAGAAACAGAGGGACAGGGGGAGAAAAAAAGAGCAAGAGGAGAGAGGAGAAGAGAGAAAGGAAGAGAGAGAGAGAGAGAGAGAGAGAGAGAGAGAGAGAGAGAGAGAGAGAGAGAGAGAGAGAGAGAAAGAGAGAAAGAAAGAGAGACAGAAAAAGAGAGAGAGAAATAGGAGGTTCCTCTGGGGGTGACTTTTATGGTTGTGTGTATGGATGGCACTGTAGCCTTTCATTAGAGGCGCAGTGAGATCTTATTACCTGAAGCTGTGTGCACACATGTGGTTCTCATGAAGCGAGCGAGCGAGGCAAATTAATTCTCTGAAGTTACATAGACGGGCCCGAGTCCTCCTTTTGAAACTGGGCATACCGCGTTCTACAATCAATATGTCAAGCTATCACAGGCATATGCAACAAACTTAGTGTGATTTCACATGAAAAAAAAGCGAAAAGGAAAAAAAAAAGAAAAACAGACAACAAACACAACCCAGCCTTTTATAAATTCGGGGAACATTATTATTACTAATGGCTAAATGAAAGACATGTTGATCCAAGAGAGCCAGGTATAAAGGCTTTGGTGATTTAATTTGTGAACACAAACATTGACTTTGATCAAAGCCATTGAGCACACACATTGAAAATATCTGGGCCCGTGAGCAATACGCATGTAATTGAAGTGCATTAGCTAGTTTTACACGCAGCAAAACAAAATAGCCCTCTGCAATAACAACATAAAACACAATTATGCCGAATGAAAATAACACAATACACAGATGCCAGCGTGCATTACCAAAAAATAATTACTAAGTTTAACAGTCTCAAATGGAACTGGCATGGGGTAACAGATGGGGTAGTTGACAATTTCAACAAAAAACTGACATCAGGTTTGCAAATATGTATGTTGTCAAACGCTCGTCCCCCCCTGTCTGTGTGTCCCCCTTTGTTTGGCTGGACGTGTCGTCGTGGTGATTTTGCGTGTGACAAGGACCTAATGCAACATGGCAGCCGGGACACCAGTGGTGCACATTTCCTGCTGGCCCTGGCCTAGCTTTGATTTCCAAATGCGGCCTGCCTCGTTTACATGACATTTATACGGCCGCGTATGAAAAATGACACATGTTAGTGAGAAACGCTTTGTGGAAAACTCCGGGAACCATGACAACAACAAAGGAGGAGAAGGGGAAATGAATGAATGGTGTGGCATAGCGAGAGAACCCAGGAAGAGACAAGACTGGGGACGGATTGGCCATGTGGCAGCCACCCGCGAAAGGAGGAGGAGAGATGATCTGATCACATCCACACATCACTGATAAGACCACAGGGGGCTGCATTAAAAATGAAGCAGACAGACAGTAATATAGTTACAAATGTTCACACTTCACATACAGATGTGTGGATGGTGTCTGTGTATGTATGTATGGTGTGTGTGTGTGTGTGTGTGTGTGTGTGTGTGTGTGTGTGTGTGTGTGTGTGTGTGTGTGTGTGTGTGTGTGTGTGTGTGTGTGTGTGTGTGTGTGTGTGTGTTAGACAGTACACGTGTATATTTCTATTTGTCCGTCTGTGTGTGTGTTCGTCCATGTGCATGCACAGGGACCTCCCAGCCAGCCTTTATTAGCGCAGCGTTAGATTCACTAACTCCCCAACCTGTTACCTACATTTAACGGAAGCACCTCGGAGAGCAATAATCCATAAGATCAGGCTAAGTGCTGCATCTGTGGATGGGGGAACCTGAGCACGAGGGATCGAATTGCAGCAATTAAGACGTCAAAACGCTTCGCTAATTGCGTTCTAGCTTATCAGCGCCCGGGACCCAGACACAAGGCTATAAAAGAGAGAGGGAGAGAGAGAGAGAGAGAGAGAGAGAGAGAGAGAGAGAGAGAGAGAGAGAGAGAGAGAGAGGGAGAGGAGGGGGCTGTGGAGAGAGGGAGGAATCCTCAACACTGGCGGAGGGCAGAAGGATCAAGTGTTGCGGTGAAGCAAACCTCTTTCTCACTGCGCACGCACGCATACACACACACTATAGTAACATGGCACTGCTCAAGGCTACACATAGCACTGTCTCTGGCTCAAAACGAAGGGGGAGGCAGAATCTCTCTGATATAAAAAAAACATAAGGATTTTTTGGCACTATATTTCTACTGTAGTGTTCTCCACTCACGCACTGTCCGTTGGACTTTTTAAAAGTCCCCTGCATGTTTCCATCCCTTATTTAAGGGACCATTATGAGAATTGATCGATTTACGGCGCTTTTGAAGAAAAAACTAAGCTAACCTCCACACAAACAGCTGGGCTCACATCAAGTGAAAGGAATGCAGCGCTGTACCATCATCCATTACACCGGTGAGAAAAAAAATGATGTTTTACGTCCCACGGCATAGGGGAGATTTTTTATCCCCCTGCCCCCCACCAACTCCCCCCATCTGTATTATACATTTAAGCAGTAACTCTTCACAATGTCTGTCCTCAAAGTCTTTCTCTGGCACTTCACTTAATAAACCACTACAAAATCCCACACCAAAACCTCAACAACAAAGAGCCTTCCGTGTGTGTGTGTGTGTGTGTGTGTGTGTGTGTGTGTGTGTGTGTGTGTGTGTGTGTGTGTGTGTGTGTGTGTGTGTGTGTGTGTGTGTGTGTGTGTGTGTGTGCGTGTGTGAGTGCGCACGCCATCCAAAGGCTCTGATGCTTTTCCCGATGATTTCCCTTTTGTGTGACCCCCTCCTAAAAAGTATTTTAACAGGAGGAAAAGAAAGGGACCGAAAAGTAGAAGAGAGTTGCGTGGTGCATGTTAAAAGTCAAATTTAAGAAAGGGGATACAAAAATGGCTGTACCAAAGTACGAAATTGTCTGCATTTTCTCGCCATTCTACTGTGATTTCAGGGCTGAGAGCAGAACAGAATTGTGCTTCAAATGTAAGAACACCATTAGAATGATAATGCTCTGGATTTCAAAAAAAGAAAGAGAGAAAGAGAGAAAGAAAGAAAATAACATCTTCGAACCGATGTCAGGCAATGTCATGTTGATTTACTTGGCATTAGAAAAGAAAGAGTTCTACGTTTTGAACTCAAGGCTCTGAACTCGGATTTCATGCTTACCTACAGTCATCCGTGCCTATTTCTCTACAGCACTAAAAGAATTAAGAATTTTAAGAAATAAAAGGTTGAGTGTATTTTCAGATATCTGAGTCCATTAAGTGATCTTAAATAAATGTCACACATCTGGGAATTTATACTGGGAATACATACTGTATATACACTACTTCTAAAATGGAAAATAAAATGACCTGACAATACCATTGTGAGAGTGTGAAGTTTTGTTCTTTTCTTAGAAGGTTAGGCTCAAACATGTAAAGCAATCGAGCTCCTCAGATGTTTTATATCCCATTGTCACTTCTCCTCTTAGTGTTCATGTGTACTTCTTTCTTTTATGTTGTTTTACTTTCTTTTCAATTGCTTTTCTTTCCTTTTCCTAAAGGGTTCATGAGTTTTGTAGACTGAAACACTTTCTCCTTCTCCCCTGTTTCTCATCTTCGTAAGTTTGTGGTGACGATCGATTGATCACCTCTCCCTAAGCACTGACTGAGAAATACACAAAAAAAATCTAAACTTTCTGGATCCACTTGAGAAAGCTAAAGGATTACTGTGACAGGTCTCTCTTGAGTTGGCCAGAATCTGTTGTAGTCAGCGCATTACATTACATCCCCAAATACTAGTCACACTGACGCACGCACGCACACACGGACGCACGCACGCACGCACACACTCTCTCTCTCTCTCTCTCTCACTATGGAACATCAGCACTGCTTGTGCCCAAACCCACCACCCAACTTCATTAAACCAATTATACCCCACAACGGACCTCCTGGAAACCTCCCAGAAACCCTCTACAAACCTCCCAGAAACCCTCTATGACCTGGCGGCGAGTAACATCAGGCCCGGCAGCAGAGGCCACATGCTGGGCATACGGCTACACTTTCAGGCCCTGTAATTAATGTCATTTTGTTAATTTCTCCCCAAAATACGAGCCGGTGGAGAACAAGGAAGGTGGTGGGTGGGGGTGGGTGGGGCTGGGTGGGCCAGAGCAGTTAACGTCAAAATGGAACGGGCTTAATCTCGTAATTGAGTTTGAAACTGCTGGGTTTTGACCAGGGCTGGTCTGGTCGGTGGGGCGGTGGGCCGCAGTTGGCATTCACCAGTAATAAGCTCCAGGTGCGTGGTGTTTCATACGCTGGTGCCGGCGTGATCAAAGGCCTGGTGGGGAGATCTTTCTCTCGCTCGCTCTGTCTCTCTCTCTCTCTCTCTTTCTCTCTCTCCTCTCTGGATGCACCCCGGCCCTCGCCAGGCCCGATCTGTAATTACTGACTAGGTTTCAGCGACTGCAAATTAAATTACCATTTAAAGGAAAGACTCTGGGCCAGGAGTGGGGTGGGATAGGGTTTCAGGTATTGATTTTTAAACCGATCCGATAATGCACTTTGTGCTTTTATAATTTTGAACAAAATGTCCATTTGCAAACTCATAACAATGCACTAAGTACTCTATGTCATTAAGGTGTCAAAAACAACATTTGTCTTGTCTAATTCCATATAGACAAAACACTTACAGCACAGAAATTTCTCCAACGCTGCTAAATAGGTGAGGTGGTGGAGAAAAAAACGATAACACAGAAAAGCATGATAGCTCATTTTTGGGGAAAATGCTATTTATATTATTTGTGAAAGAGTTTGCAATGTTCCTATATTATTTATTTTTGCAAGCTTAATAGGATGCCATTTTAGCACGCCTAGTTGTCAGATTTAAAAGCTAAAAAAAGCCCAAAAATCAATATAAATAGCTAGTGTACTGCAAGTGTACTACAAGTTGCTATTACTAGTGTCAATAATAATAACAATAAAAAAATAACAATAAATAATAATAATAATAATAATAACAATAATAATGATAGCTAATTATTACAAATACTTTGTGTACAATTATTTAGCAATCAATAATTGAAATTGCTAATGTAAACGCTGTAGTGTGCTTTCGTAAGCAAACACTGAATCCACTTTCCCAGCTGCAAAAACAACTGCACAGAAGTAC